>NW_008656941.1:8094-14415 GCF_000695815.1 Acanthisitta chloris | reverse complement strand
GATTGTCCCTCTGTACTCCTGATGCCGAGAGGCAGCACTAGAGCTGGGACGAGAAACACCAGAAAACGCGTTGCCTTATTGCATTTTCCCTACTTCCTCCCTCAGAGGATGCAAAGGAGATGCAGCCATCCCCGAGGCTGTGCGTGACGGAACAGCAGCGTGTGTACAGCAGAAGGGGATGTTTTAATTAAGAGGAAAAGGAGAAACTGTAACTCCAGTGACAAATGCCAAACGGAGCTTTAACATCCAGGTGCAGAAGCAAGGAAATGGATTTCCACAGCATGCAATACACCCTCACGTCTGCGCTAGAATACGAGGAGCTAAACAAACTCTCCATCCCCGCCAGCACCAGCAGCGTACAGCTGGCACCTCAAGCCTTCCTGCACAGATGGCCCTTCTCAAATACCTGTGTAACAGGTACCTTAACACACTTTACAACTGCCCTTTATAAGGTTTGAACACTGAGAACCAAACAACCTTCCCAGTGGGAGTCAATGCTAGGGCTGCAAGAGGCCTATGTGTCTGGCAGCAAGGTGGGCAGGGCCAGAACATCAAATACAGGGGTTGGCCTGGCCACAGGTAACAAGATCAGTATCCACCTGTTGACATCACCTGTTGGCATCACGTGGCTGGACTTTGGAGGCTTGAACCAGGACGGCTAATCGTTCCTTCCACCCAGGACCGCCGATAGGAATACGCTTTGGTACTGGAACCCTGGTCATTTTGCTGCTAAATCATGCTCGAGAGTTTGAGATAAGCTGAGCCCTGCTGTAGGCAGTCCTGCATCATGCTGTTCAATTCATCTTCTTTCTGCCCTCTACATATGCTCTGGAAACACAAGTCATCCTTTTGTGCCAGACTTTCAGAGACTCTCAGAAAAGACCCACTCCACAGATTGCAAAGAGTCAAAACAGGAATCTCGATCTCCTTTTGAATGGAGGAAATTGTACTGAGTGCTTGAATCAAAGAGGGTCTATAGAGTTTGTGCCAAATGCAGTCCAATCTTTTTGTGTTCCAGTTGGATATTGTGCCACTTTTGAAACCTGGGCTCCAGTTAAGAACAACCATTTGGTTATGTCTTGTATTTTGGAGCTGGTGCAGCATTCTGACAGGCTATTCTGGTACTGGAGCTGTCCCAGGGACCAACAGGGCTGCCCCACAACCCCCACCACATCCAGCCAACCTGCAGTTTTCTCTGCTGGGATACTGCTGCCAGGAAAAGGATGGCAGGTGTGTGCAGGAGCTGCTGGCACCACCTGTGGCTCCTCATACCACTGGTTTTTGCAGAGCAATGGCTGATGGGTCCAGGAGATCCCTTTACCCTTGGGGGGGGCTTCTCTCCTCAGTGGACTGCCTGGGAGCTGGAGACTGCTGACCTGGGGTCTGTCCTCCTTTGTCCCTGACAGCACAGTGCAAATCACATCTGCATGGTGCTGCTGAAGCGTCGTCTCCCTGTCATGAAATATTCATGCCTGCCTCCAAAAGGGCTCTAGCACAGCAAATCTGCGTGTCTCTCTGCAGACAGGCAATCTACGCTGCAGAGAGTGTGGCCATGGGCTCTGCTGTGAGGTTAAGCCAAATCCAGAGAGCTGATCTCTGTCTTTGAGGAAATAAAACAGAACTGAAAAGAAGTAGCAAAACCCCAGGAGGTGCTTTTGAGACTTAACCCTTTCCAGGCTGGGAAGCACCATCTGCAGCAAGCAGCCTGGGCAGTGCAGGAGAGCCAGGTCGAGAGAGCAGACCAGATGCTGAAGTCCCTCTTCAGGCTGGGAAGATTGTTCCCTAGCCTGGGAACCCTGCTTGGAACAGACTCTGCTGTTATTGGATGTGCTGGTTATATCCATCTGATGCTGGAGTGGCTGTGCTTCTCCTGGCATTATTGAAAGCTGTCTTGATTTCACCATATTCACTCTGCCGAGTGCAAGTCCTGTCACAGAGAAGAACTCGCTCTCCCCAGTGGGTGGGAGCATAAATACTCGGTGTCATGAGTTGCTTTTCTTTGATTTTTTTTTTTTTTTATGTTGATGGCATTTTTTGAGCCTTCTCTTCATTTATGGTTAAGATGTCAGACAGTGATACATTGCATCAATTACAGGGAGACAGCTCTGCTTCGAGGAAACTTTCTGGGCTGGGAGTGGTGGAGGGGTAAGTGACCTTCATGAGCCCTATCATATTGTGGGGACCTCACTTCCCTGGATGATCCTGGGGCAGAGTGAAGTGCTGCACAGAGAGCTCTCTGGGCAGGTGCAAAGGTGAGAAGAGGATTTGGCACTTGGGCACTCAGCGCACGTGGTGTTTGAGCAGTCTGGCTGGGCTGACATGCAACTGGTTCATTTGTCACTCCCTGTTCATCCCCCTGATAATCCGATTTACAATCCCTTTTCTTCACGTGGATCCTGCTGTTACCATGGGAACGATGTTCACAGTTGCTATTCATTGGCCTCTGGAAAAACTCCTTTTTCCTCTGTCTCTTTCCCCTTTTCCATCTTGGACACAGAGCTGTGGCTGTCAGAGGATGGGGAAGCTTGCAAGGCTTCTGGTAACCGGGATAAAAAGAGTGGTTAGAGGGAAATATGGCAAGACCATTAGGTACTAGATGAAGCAATTCTGCTCCTATGGCCTTTAGCTTGGTCTTTTCTTCATCCCACACCTATGACAGGGAGTCCTGGATGTGCTGAGTCCATGAGTCTGCCCACGTGCCCCAGGGGTCTCTCTTGCTCAGCCTCTGGCAGCCTGGGAAGCACCAGAATGGTACACACTGTGCTGTTCCTGGTAGCAGAGAGACATTCCTGCCTGTTTCTGCAGGAAGGAAGGCATGGTGCCTGTTAGGTGGTTGAGAGACAGGCAGGAGATGCTGCTCCAGACTCTTCGCTGTCACCTTCTTGCTGCCTTTTGCTTTGCCCAGAAAATACCGCTTTGGCCTTGCAGACTAAGAGCATGCACAGGAAGCTGCCAACAATTACAATGCTACATTTGAATGAACTGTCATTTGTTTGCTTCTTTGTTCCTTAAGTGACTGTGCCTTGGTGTTTCCCAGTACAGCATATTTACTTAAATCAGGAGAAAGGTTGCATTTGAAGGAGGAAGAGGCAATGGCAGAGGAGAGGAGCAAGATTACAGCAAGGGGAACCTGTGGAGGATGATAGCTCTGGGATTTGAGATAAAACTGCTATGCTTTTCTTGGACATGAATTTGAGTGGGAGGTGTTTGTTACTGCCAATACAGTATTCCTCATATCCAGTTCTTCCACACGAGGTTGAACCAGTTAAACGTTAACAGTGCGTCTGTTAAGGTTGGCTCCAGAAACCAAATGTTCTTGAAAATAGAGAAACATGCTGTGCTGGCCCTTCACCTTCCCAGCCATCCAGCTTCCAGTACCACGGGAAAAAGCCATGGGGAGGAGCCCATGCACACACAAATGGCCCAAGAGCAGCCACTTAAAGGACTCCTCTGTGCAAAAGGTGTAGCAGGCTGAGGAACAAGAGGATAGCAAAGGGCAGCATGACACTAGGCTTCTTTCTAGTGACAATATAAGCCTTCAAGGAAAGGTCCCACAGAAGATCTCCAAAAAGAGCTCTTCACAATATCTCAGTTTCCTCTCCCACTTTGTGTTTTCTTTTTACAATTGCATTTCTGTCCTACTTCCTATGGCAGCTCCCTCAGGCTTAGAGCAAACAGTGAGCCTGCTTCCTCAGAAAGATCCTGTACCCAGCAGATAGCACTGGGATCACCACAGACTAGAAGAGGATTTCCCTGCAAAGAGAGGAATATGATCTTCCTCCAAGGTCACAAAATCTTTTCATCAGAGGAAGGAAAAAGAAATAGAAAGGCCAGTGCAACCTCCCCACTTGACTCCCTTTAATTAGTAACCATCTGGTTTGGAGAAGAGCTGTCAACCAATGTAGAGCATTTGGCAAGCTTCCTCAGCTGCTGCTCTCCTAATGTCAATTCTTCTTGGAAATGCTTTAAGCCCCAAGATGCCAAAAGGAAATGAAAAGAAAAGCAAAAGAGAAAGCACAAGATTGAAAAGGAAGAGCAAGGATGCAGCATAGCCCAGCGGACAGAGCAAGACATTCCCTGGTTCTCAGGGAGCAAACTGCCAGTACTGCTGACCATTCCATAGCCAGGATGCCTCCCACCCAGCCAGCCACGTGGAAGGAACTGCAATACTTAGAGCACCATATTTCAAACAAGCCATTACAAATCCCTCAACATTTTCCAGAAGTCTGGCTGCTCAACTCAGTGTCCTGGCCCAATTCCAACTTCAGTAGTGACTTTCTATCTCCCAAAATTCCCTTCCTTACTTTAGTTTCTTTGTCCCAGCTCCTGTGTGTTATGTGTGCAGCTCCAGCACAGTGTTCATCCACTGGGAGAGACACAGACAATCTTACAAACCGAATTCATCATGCGGGGCAGACAAGAGCTGTGAGTTTTGCCCTGGTTCGGACTCTGTTAGGAACTGCAGGGACAGTCAAGGAGGTAGGGTGCTGCTCTCCACTGAGAAACCCGCAGGCTCAAAGGGAGCATCCCACCTAGCTTTTGGATGGTGCAAAGAGGCACGCCAAACATTCTACACAAGTGCTCAGGCACAGTCTGCCAACACAAGCCCTTTTGCTCTTTTCAGGGAAGCAGCCACACTGGTGGCAAAGCTGGGCAGCAGGAGCTGGGCTGCAGCATTTTTGTGAGTGCTGCCTCCCTCATTAACATGCAGTACATGGCTCCAGCAGCATTTAGATTACTCCTTCCTGACTCTGTGATGTTGTGTGTGAGCCAGAGGCTTGCACACCGGCTTGCCCTGATCCCTGTGAGTCCCCAACACATGATAAACTACATTTTGAACAGTTCCTTTAATTCCTGCATGCAGAAAACCTTCTCACTTTTGCAAAGAAGCAAAGTTATCTTCTACTCCCCCAAACAGCATCGTACACACATGGACCACCAATCTCTTTTCTCATAGATGCATTCAAATTCTGCAGCACCCTCTTGTAAGCAGGTACATCACACTCCTTTACACTCACACCCCCTCGACTCATTCTCACCCTGCTTCCCATACAGTGCTTCGGCTTTCCATGACACACATGTAAAAGGCAGCTCCTTTCCCCAGACTGTGAGAATGGGGATCTGGCACAGCTGAAGGAGTGCAGGATCCCCTTGTTAAATATATTAGTGCCACACTACAAAGAGGAAAGATTTAATTTCCCAATGCATTTCCACAGATATGTCCTATGTGGCAAAAAAGTCCAAGACTCAAACCTTCAAGGTTCTCCCACTGTACCTGCCCTGTCCAAGCAGCAGAGCTCTAATTTCATTGATTCCTGACCTGGACAAAAAAGCAAGCATAAAATTCCTTATTAGAGCATCTGGAACCACCAGGGACCCACACCTGATTAGCCATCTCACATGTTTCCAGAGGTGCACAGGTTTCAGCTGCCCTGATCTGCATGGAGCTGTGGGATAGTCTCACTTGCTGTCCCAGGAGCTGCACTAGACTTGTGCTTGGCTTAGATGCCCACCTCACAGGGCAGCAGGAGCTCAGGAACTTTCTCCCATCCACTTCTTTTCAGAGGTTGAGTGCACTGGTCTGACACTCTAGGGTCTGAAAATCCCCATGCAAGGAAGAGACAGACACCTAGGCAGGCCAGAAACAAACATAGGTCATCAGGCCTGGACCTTCTCGTAAGTCTCAACACAGCCAATTTATGTCAAGGAACCAAACACAAAAGGCTGTGGATATTGCTCCTCTTTTTGGCTTCCCAGCCTGGGCTGGGGAAAACATAGCTTTTCCTTGACACTATGTGCTCCACTCAAAGCCACAGAAACCTCTGTGCAATACTTCCCTCTTTCATGCCTTTCTTCCCTGTCGATTAGCATTATGCAAAGCGCCCAACTGCTGATGCCAATGAGACTTCAGGCAGAAATCCATCTATTTCTCCCCTCCAGCTCTTAATTAAGATGTGGACTTTAATTACATTTCCCATTTTCATGACAAAATATGTCTTTCTCCTCCAGTTGCCCCTCCCTGAGGTCATTACAAGAGCTCTTAATAATAATCACCATCACCTGCCTACCCTGAGAGGAAGGCAGTGGGCACCTGCTCCATCTTTCCAAGTTACCCCATCCCACCTAGCCCTCAGTCCTCAGAGAGCCACATGCTCTCGTCCTGTGCCAATGGGCAGGGTTGAAACACTGCTAACAGGTTGGCACGATGTATTGTCAGGGCTGGACAGTGCCTGAAGGCTTTGGCTGCAGTGAAAGATGTTATAATTCAAGGTGGACACAGAAACAAAGTCAGTTTAGGGAGGTATTAGGGATTCTCTTGTC
>NW_008656941.1:0-8073 GCF_000695815.1 Acanthisitta chloris | reverse complement strand
CCTGCTGAAACAGCTCTATCCTGTCTGTACAAGGCACAGCAAACACTGCTAGGGAGCTCTGCAGTAACACTCAGCTGGCTCACAGATCTAGGCAGTAAAAAAGCAGGAAAACTTTCTAATAAACCTCCCCAATCTCACTGATTCAGCCACTTGAAAAGCAATCACCTTAATAAATCACAAAGCATCCATTTCCTGGGAGAAAGTGAAAACTGAGGAATCAATCCCTATTCATCCAGATGAGAGCAGGCAAGAAGCTGATACAATTTACCCAAGCATAGACCTGGCACAGTCAGGTTTTCATGAAGCTCAGGCATCTGTCTAAAGGTAACTCAAACTGCTACCACTCTGCTCACAAGCCTGGGAACCTTGCTCAGATGCAATCTATCACAGCAGGGAGACTCGAGTCCTACACTACATTGACCTTGGGTTTGCAAACTCAAAATCAGAATCAGCTCTCAGACTATTTTATCTGAATGTGCAAAATTCGCTGGTGGCTTTGTCCACCTGCAGAGGTCTGCGAAATTAGATTTTCCTTAGTTGTTAACTGACCCCTCAGACTTTCAGTCTGAGCTCCTTGAAGATAATTTCTATCCCTTCCAGCAATAAACAGTAAGGTAATACCAAACCGAATACCAAGCTATGAAATGTTTGCTTTAGTTTGCAGACAGACAGAAGACAGTGAGCTGCCCATCTCTTCCATTGCTGAATTCTGAAGAATTTACAATACCTCACATAGCAGACATGCCATCAGGCACTTGGGACAGAGGCAACAAGGGCAGCATCAAGGCGATCACAACACAAAGAAAATATATGAACAACTAAAAGTACGGCCCACAAGGCAAGGACAGAATGATCCAAATATACAGCTAAGGGCATCATGCATGATTTGGACAGAAGAGCTCCCAGCAAAGTTCCATGCAAGGGTAGCAAGCATGCAATGAGGACAGACAGCATGTCTACTAGTTGCAGAAACCCCTATTCCTCCTCACAGTCACACTGCAAGAAAACCGAGTAATTTCCATAGCAAGAATGTTGATAAGTGTGGCAAAAGGGAGACGATGTCCCTTTAAATGTGACTAAAGTGTTGTCAATGGATCTGCCATGGTAGAGGAGTTAATCCCCCCCAGCCCCTCTTAGTCACTGTGATGGGATAATTAGATGCGAGGGCTCAGCGCAGATGATGCTCCAGTTGCTTAGCAACTAATGGTTTCCATGGAAACAACAAAGCACAGCCTTCGGAGCAGCAAGTGAGCAGTGCAGCAAGGCAGGGAAAGATGCCTTAAACTCCCGCACTGATCCTCTCCTCCAGAATCACTCAGAGGCCTCGAGGTATTAGGGGAATGAGAAGGCGGTGCCTTAAAGACACAATATCCCTGTTTGAAGTGGCAATACAAAGAAAAGGTTTTTTTTCAGACTGAACTTTCACTGACATGGTCCTCCTGATCTCGGTGGCTCTCCACCAGCAGGATGAGCAAGGCTGAATCACACAGATTGGTCTTATTCAGAGTCTCATGCCCCAACACATGGGTCATGCTGCTATAAGCAGCTGAGTGCAATTCCAGCATCCATTCTTGCACCCGAAGGCTCAGAGGTGAAACACACAAACACACACACAAATCTATTTGCATTTTCAGTGCTGTCACACGAACAGCCATGTACAGGCATCCAGCCTGGCCCTGAACCAGAAGGCAAAGGAGATTTCCTCTCAGTTCTGCAGCTCTACAACACATACAAAAGTGACATTGGCTATAAAGCATGGAGACTCTCACCAGAATAACAGAGATCAGATTTATTGACCTTAGCCCAAGTCTGTCATCTGGCATTTCCTTAAACATCACCAGTTCCTACTGCTTTATTACTGCTGCTCCCTGCACTGAGTCTGCACCGTCTCCGAGCGTCGCAGCCGTAACCTGCAGCACCTGCACTAAACGCCGTGTGTGCCACTGCTGCAAGCCACGATCGTGTCATTTCATGAGCTGAGCAGAGACTAGCTCTGTTTGGTTTTTGATAAGAGAGCTCTGGGACGCTGAGGTGGGGCTGTTGATTCAGTACTAGGTGGTCTTCACCACCCTCACCTGAAGCAGGGATGACAGCCCTATGTGCTAAAGTTTTGCAAATCTCTCAAGTCCTGATGGCACAAAAAGAGGTCTGAAAACTCACATCACAAAGACAAGCTCTGCTTTCCTTCCCTCCATCCAGCCCTGCATTTGTGACACAAGACACAAGACTGTGCCTTGGGCACTGGCTGCAGCACACGCACTCACTGGTTTCCCCTCCCCACCTGGGAGGGGACCCGGCACGCGCTCTGCTCTGCTCTGCGTCATATCTTCTTGGCAGAAAGAAATGGAGAACAGGGCAGAGGGCTCCCTCAGGCAGCAGCTGTGCCGGAAGGTGTCACATACTGCCAGGAAGGGGCAGCCAGGCTGTGCTCTGGAACCCGTGTGTGTCAGTCAAAGCCACTGACTCCCAGACACTCTTGGCTCCTTCCTCTACTCACTGCACTCATTACCTCACCCTCCTCACAAACCTGCAGGATGCTGGTTACAACACCCAGGAGGGATAAGCATCTTGTCAGCCAGCCTGCACAGATTACCAATTTATCCACAAGTGAGGTCTCCTCCCTGGAGTCCTGCCCTGATCCACCCAGCACTTCAGGAAGGTACCAAAACAGAGACACCAAAAAAGTTCTGGACCATTTCAGACTCTGTCCCCTATGGCTTTCAAAGGGGAAATCAAAGGGAAATACCATGCTTTGTTCCACAGGGGAGCAGCAGGAAAGGTGAGCAGCAGCAAGCCCGGCAGAACCGGTTGCTTCAATCGTCTGCCAGCTCACCTTTGAAGTGGTTTTAAAAACCAGGGAGGAGGGGCAGAGACCTGAGTTCAGCTCTTTCACTGCAACTTCACAGAATCTGAGGATGTGGGGGGTAAGAGGCCACGTTTCCCCCACCACAAAAATAGTGTATCCATTCAGAGAGAAGAGAATACAGCTAATAAAAAAGGCTGTGATGCTCATCAAGTACATCTGTGGTGTTCTCACATCCTGAGGAGGCTATGAACAGCTATGACAGCAGCACCTACCTATGGTACCATCAAAGACACACCAAGCAGGATTAACCAGGCACCCTGACACAGCCCCTGGTCCCGAGCCAGTGGAGCAACCATCTCTCACCAGTCACAGCCCTCTCTCGGTCTCACGTTCACTACCCTTGAGCCTGCCCATACTCTCCCCACTGCCTCTCTTTAATAGAAAGGACTGGTTTTAACCCCAGCCCAGGTGAATCTTGGGAGCTCTTTCTATATTACAGTCACAGCATCAGCCACTTACTGTAGCATGGGGAACTGAAGCAATGCCAGCATAGCAGGACTGGCCCTGTGCAGGGACAAGCCAGGCATCTACTACGTGGCCTATACCAGGAAGAGGGGAAAAAGAGCTGATTACGTAATTAGAAATTAACCTCTGTTCTACTACAGGAAAGAGAAAAATGTATAACCCCCACATTTGATTGGTCTGACCAGTATCCACGAGAGCCCTCACAAAGTCCATTAAGCTTTCTTCCAAACAAACACCACTGGCTCGGCAGAGCCCACACAAGAGGTGATACCCCCAGTACCCTTGTATTGCCACAGACAAGCAGATGTCACTCTGTACAAATTCAAAGCTTACAGGGGCTGAGGAGTGCAAGAACCATCACGCCAGACTGGAGCAACAACTCTGAGTCAAGTTATAGAGCTGCCCTGTCTTCAGGGGAGCGAGCAAACTTGCATTCAGCATCTTTCAGATACAGGAGCAAATACAGTGTCTCTGGCTTGCTGAGAAGACCCCACAGAGCACATTCACATCAAGTCATAAACCCAGCCAAAGGCATCTACCTACACCTTACATGCACAGGCAAAAATCAGATACCCTGAGAAGCAGTTGAACATACTCACACTTATGTTTCAAATCTGAAATGTTTTTTCTCATGATTTGCAAACAAGTTTTAATCTGAAATGCCAGGAGATGGGAATCAGCAAGGAATGAGAACTGCCCTTGCCCCCAGCCCCAACCTGCAGCCTTAGAAAACTTCCCTGTAGTTATTGTGGTTATGAGGTGCATGGGAGTAGATGAGACTGGTTTTCAGTTAAACTAGCCTGTCAATTGGTTTCCATGCCGCTAACACTCACCCAGAAAGAGCTGGCTTCGAAGAATCCAGATGTCCTGAGCCCAGACACCTCCAGCTTGTTACCTCTCTATATTTTCAGCTTCCTTCATGATGCAGACAGAGATGCTGGCTGCTTTGGCCTTCTGCATGTCACAGCATGTTCTCTTCTATTTTCTGTTCCACCTTCTGAAGCTAGAGTGCGGCCAAAAAATGAGATGGCTTTAGGATTCAAACATGAGCTCCTGGTTGAACTATAGGGCATAAGGAATCGGCAGATTTACATTCTATTTGCCACAAATTGGCTCTATCAGTCTTATCAAGACCCCTCTTCCCTGGAAAAGCAAGGAAGAGTATGGCAGAGCTCAGGGGTAACACTGGTTTTGCCCAGAATACACAGAATACAAATTGATGGGATTGGGATTCATCAGCTGCATGGCCAAAGGCAAAATTAAGGCCTTTTAGCCTTCTCCTGTACTTAAGGGAAAGGTGCATGGTTGCAAATACATATATAGATATAGATATTTAAAACATTCTTAGGCTTTAAGCAGGAAACCAACCCTTCTGTTTCCAGTCTTGCTAGCTTGGTTGCACAGAGCAGGCAGACCACAGGTCTCATTTCCTGCTTTTACCTGCATGTGTTATGGCAGCACCTCAAATCTCTACCAGGAAGAAGTAAACATTACCACATGGGAGAATGCTTTCCATCGCTGCAGCAGAGGCATGTAATATTAGCAAGCTCTTTTCATTTTTTTTTTGAGGGGAGGGTCTAAGTACAACTGTTCAGGGCTTCTCTGGGTGGAGCACTGTAGCATATTATGTTATATCCGATCCCTCCCCTTGCCTGGTGTTACTTACCGGTTCCACGCACCAGTACAGCCTCCTCTGAGGACACAGAAGCCCCGGGAAAGATGGGAGAAAGAAATCTCCAGTCACCTGCAGTCCTCATCTGCTAGCAGCCCTGGAAGGTCTGGAACCGCTTCTCATTTCCTTCACTGCTCAGTAGTACCTTTATCTGGAGAGGCTCCACCAAACTCCGAGGGCACAGGGTCTGAACGAGCTACAGGTGATTTCGCTCACACAGACAGCTCACACGGCCTCTGCTGGCCAAGCCCCAGGCTCCGGCTATCCTCCTCCTGCCCTGCCCATGGCAGCTCCTGGAAATCGGCACAAACGCTGTCTTCCTGTGGACAAGTCCATCCCCAAATATTCTTCTTTTATTCACACTGGTGCCTCACACATTGCCCTGCTTGCTTTCCAAAAGCCACGCCTGGCTGAAGAGCAAGCAGGTCAAGAGACTTCATCCACAAGCAAGGTCTAGCTATTGCAGGACTTTTTACCCTCAAAATACTCACATTGTTCTGAGATTATTAATATAACTGCATCCAGTCTAGCACTCTTGAGCAAGTTCCTTTCTGAAGTACCAAAGGTCTTGTGGGTAGGTGAGCTGAATATGTGACGGTGCACCTACATAATCACAGGCTTAATGAATTACCCTGCCCCAGCTGATACATATACCACTGTGCTAGAGTTTGACTCCAGGTAGAAAAGGAAAAGCAATTTTGTGGTGTGACAGGTCAAGCAACATGTAGTAAATTATTAAACTATAGTAGCTGGATTGTGTGCAACACATCCCAAGTCAAATACCAGGCTCCAGTCTCTGAAAGGGAAAAGGGCTTTGGTTGAGGCATGCACAGACTTTTCAAGGAAAGCAGCCAACTGAGTTGGTCCTGCTCACACATGAGGGCTCTAACAGGACCACATCACTTCTGCTAATGACTGAACTTCATCACACAAGAGTGGAAAAAGCTGTGCAACTGTCATGTTTTGCATCTAGCAAAAGCAGTCATACTGACTGATATTTGTGGATTGCCCAATAAGACCTAAGCAAACTTTGATATGGCACAAACAATCATGCTTGCTTTTATTGAAAAGTCAATACTGAGCATCCCAGATCCTTCTCTAACCTTTGAAGGTTTTCTTTTTGAGAAAACCTTGGTCTGGTGTTTGACTTATTTTTCAACAGCCCATCTCAAAAGACACAAAGGGTGAGAATAGCAAATGGTGCAGGAACGTTTGGCCCCAAGCCTGGCAGAGCAAGCCTGCAGTGGGGAAAAAGCACCTTCTTTTCTTTCAGCATGCCGAAAAAATCCCAAACAACTTGAAGTCAAACCTTTGGTGTGATGGTCACAGAATTCACTTTTAGTCTGCGATTCTCCCAACACCATGGCACTAAGACGATGGCATGACCTTTTCCAGCAATTGCCAAAAACAGCCTCTCTGTTCATCTCCTTGCTCAGACTAGCAACAAGTCCTTGATGTACTCCTCACTACAAGCATAACCTGCATCCTCCTACAAAATGCTCAACATATGTAGAGTCTTGGTACTAAGCCAAGGCTTGGATTTAGATTTGTAGCTGCTTTGTTTCCACGCGTGCCACCTACCTCCCGTGCACCCTGAGCAGGAGAGTGATGGCAAGTGGGCGAATAGGATGAGGATGTATTGCAACCACCCTTTAATAGTACAAACCACATTGCTTCCTTTGCAATAGCTGGGACAGATTAGACAGGGACTGTGTGAAAGATATGGTCAAAGAAACAGAAGTAATTCAGGAAGGCACAGGACTTATATTGTGTCTTCAAGCTGCCCAAAAAGTTTCCAGGACATGCTGTGAAGGCATGCCCAGGATCCGCTTAACTGGCTTCTTTTCCCTGACTGTGGAGCCCCCTCAGTGTTTTGCCAGGGTTCATCTAATGCAATTTCCAGTCTTAAAAGCTGCTGCTTCCAGACAAGAAGGATGAGGAAGCTCCCCAGTATCTGTAAATGCATGCCTTGGAAATCTAGTCTTCAGACCACAGAGCATGAAGCTCAAATGTCCCAGGCAGACAAACACTAAAATTGAGGGAGGCTGGCCCTGTCTCCCCCTTAATTACTGCATCCTCACCACTCCTGCCCTGTGCATTTTCACAGGTGGCTGTCTGACCATACAGTAGATCTACCAGTTCACATGGTACCTGTTCTTCCACTCAAGGGGAAGAGGCCAAAAAGGGAGTCTTTGATCTTCTACTAGCAGGCAGGGCTATGGGAGCCAGGACTTGTGTTTGGGTCTTAGCTCTGCCTTCAGCTCGAGATGCTGTTGAGAAAACTGCTTCCCTTCTTTGTCAACACCCAAACCCATGAGTCTCCAGAGCCAGCATCTTAGTTTTGTCTTACTTTCCTCAGAAAAATGCAGCACTCTGTTGTGCCAGCTCTCCTCAAACCACAGAGGTCAAGGAGGATCCTCTCCTCCTTCCCTTGCTCCAATGTGATGTATTCCATTACTTATCATGGCCTCTAAGTGCTTCAGCTCAGGACAGATCTTTCCACTTTGTAGGCAGAGCTTTCCCCTTCTACAGATGGCCCCCTCTCTCTCTTTTGCAGATCTCATGAAATCTCTACTTCATCTGTGATTCCTCCCTTCTTCTGAAACATGTACTATGTGTTTTCAAACCAAGCCTGTTTTCTCAGGTGCTGCCACAGGCAGCGTCCCAAGAACCGCGTGTGGAAATCACGAGCCTTGTGACGTAAGGACTCAGATTTATAACGGGGGGAGAAGCAGGATGAGCAAGCTAATTTCCTTCAGTAAGGCAATTTTTTGTCCAGTTGCACACGTCTCAAGTTGCAGAGGCATTTTGACACGCGGCGCCCGTTAGGACTTCAGCACAAACTCCTCCGTGCAAGCTACTGCCACTCGCCATGTCCTCGTGGTGCAGAGGACTAAGCCGCGGATTGCTCTGCTCCCTGACAAAGTGTCTCAGCTCACAGGTCAGAGGCTAAGCAGAGAACGCATTAGCTGGCTGATGCCAGCCCCTACCATACACGTGTTAGTCTAAGCCACGGAACAGGGTCTGTACATGCCCAGCTGTAAAAACAGCGAGCAGGAATCCACTAACC
>NW_008656940.1:29034-32044 GCF_000695815.1 Acanthisitta chloris | reverse complement strand
TCCTCTCCTGAAGGTCCAGCAGCAGCTCTTGTCCTCTGGGAATGCAGCAGGCAAAGGGCTCCCTGTGCTGGTCCAAACCCCAGCTTATATCCCTGTGAGCATGTTTGGCTCCCCACCCCTGGGGTGAGTCACCTCGCCATGGGACAAGGCGATAAGGATCACTGGGAGGATGTGTCATGTATGGGTCCTTGACAGCCCATTAATCAGAGACAGCCCCCTGAGGGAGCCATCAGGGACAAGGTGATAACATCACTGCCCCACCTGCTTTAACAGCTTGTGGAGATGATAATAGAATACATACCATTGGATACCCCCCACACTGTAACCCAGGACACAGCTTCTTCAAGAAGAGATGCTTCATTTATATAGGGATGCTTTTAGAGACAATCCCTGCGTGCTGGGGCTTTTCATACCTGCTTGAAGAACAAACCTGGAAAACAACTCTGAGTTGAAATCAATGCAATTGCCACCAATGAGTAACAATTCAAGAGGAACTGGGGCAAGGGGTTCAAGAGGAAACATTAGAAAAACAACAACTTGAGAACCATGTGGAGATGAGGAATTTTAAATTAAGTTATACAACTAACAGAATGGATGAGCAATATGGTAGCTATTAAAAACCAGACAAACCATACATGTGTATTGTTCAAATCTAAAATAAAATTGCCTGATGTGGAAGAGAGAGAATTGCCCTGTAATTACACTGATAATTGAATATGTTCAGCTTCATATAAGAAAAGAGATGTATACTAGTTCTGTAAATCAAGTACACATATTCCTGCACTGGTGTAGCTCATTTTCATGTTAACTATTTGTTGGCACAAAAATTGTGTAGCAATGTTCATAAATTTGTATGTTAAGCAAAGTTGCAAAGTGTTTCCTGAACACATCTGCTGAACAGCTTATGTTCTACAGATCCAAAGCAAAAGAAAGTGTGTATTGTGCCTTTCTACTGCTTATACCATTTTTTGAAGGAAGAAACATGTCAAAAGAAGGAAATAAAGTTGCACTAACATGCCTTTCTGTGTTAGTGACTGAGGGAGTGCACGCTGGTGTGTGGGATCCCAATCAGAAGTATGGGAGATCAGAGACATGGATCTGCTTCGTGTCTTTTTCACATGGCATGGATGAAGAGAAATCACTATAGGCAAGGCAAGGCAAGGTGTTTTCTTCATGGCTCCTGAAAGTGAAGCCTGTTGCCCCAGCAGTGTGAATCAGAGACCCATCCTAGGCTCAGCATCTGGAAAGATAGAGGCATCACAGGAAGCTGAGCCACAATGACACACACACTAAGGAGGTCTTTACGGAGAGGTCACCAGCATCAAGTGTGGAGCAACTCTGTGCCTAAGCTGCTGTTCCTTGCTGGAGCACAGAACTTTAATTACTTGGAATTCAGAGGTTTTGGCTGCCAAACTGGGCCAGTCTCCTTCTCTATAAAACACAGCCACCAAAGCTACTGCCTGCTGTCTTCTGGTAGCCTTCAAGTTTGTTCATTGAGGCAGAGAATGAGATACTTGTACAGTCTGTGAAGAGAGAGGCCCATCTCTTAGTCCTTGGTGAGGAGCAGTGTATAAAGGAGCTTTAACCTTTGCTACAGAAGTATACAGCCACTGTGCAGTCATTCTATAGTCAGAACTATGAGATCCTATGCACACTGGCAACTGGACATGAATGTTTTTTATGCATAAGTTGCTATGCAATTCCTCAAAGCTCACATGAACTTTGCAGCTACTGGAGTGCGGGTTTTCTGGACTTTCCTTGGATTTGAGTGCTTTCTGAGTGTCTTTTTACATGCCAAAGAAACCTTTCTATTCCATCCTGTTGCTGCATCCAGCTCTGTGTGCACTACCTCCTGAAGGTCAGCCATGGCAACAAACAAAGCCCATTGTGTTTTCTGAACTAGGTGCTACACCCTTATTGTCACTGGTGAGACTCGAGAATTTCCACTGTTCCTTACCCTGCAATACCTCTACATTTGGATGACATTACTGTACAAGGCCTTTCCTGCCAAAATGTTCTCCCTAGTGTGCTTTCCCAGGAGCTTTTACTGTGGAGAGGAAACCCTTGCCCCATCTGCTGTGAGGTGACAATGACATTCTAATACCACATTTAAAGACATGATGCAGGCTACAGAGTCATGTAACTTTATCACTCCTTTAATTTGAAAACAACCTAAAAAAAATTTTTGTTCCGCTCACTTGTGGCTTCCCCATCTGGAGGGCATTGAGCTGATCTCACTGAGAGGCCTGTGACAAGCATATTGGGTGGATCAGATCCCTGTCTGTGTCATCCCTGTGGGATGTGCACACTATCACTCATAGGTTCTACTGGCATTTTTAGTTACAGCACCAAGGAAGGACTATGCCCCCACATTAACTGACATTGCCATATGAATTATGATCTCCCAGTGTTTAGAATTTGTAAACTGATTAAAATCAAAACCAAATCACATACTGCTAAATTATATTGCTTCTTTGCAGTCTGACAATGTTTTAAAGTTCTATGTTCAAGCCCCAGGAAAAGTGGCAGCTATTGTGATGTGTATTTCAAGCATGGTTAAAAAACCAAAGTAAATAAGGCAGCAAAGAGGAAGGAGTAATTTTAGATGACTAATGGAGAGAGCACAGCAAGGAGAGCATGTGCCACTTAGCGAGGCCTGGGGCTTTCATGGCCCCAAGGGAGGTTTTGCTGCTGCTTTAGTGCTGTGCATCAAGGCAATCCCACTGATGCATGACTGGCTGCATCATGACAAAGGTGCATCAGGGAAACTCGAGTGGGTCTCCTCTCAGCTGACTTTGGATGCCTCCCAGACAGAAATCTGCATCAAAACTGAATATCCAGACTCCTTTATAGTGAACTGAATCTTCTGGGTAAGATATTTCACTAATTTTTCATAAGAAGAGTTACATTCAGAAAATGTCCTTGATTTTTTTCCCCATTACTGTAAAGAAAATATAGACTATTTGTTTATGTGTAAAATATTTTTATGCAACAAAGGAGTCTTGCCCTT
>NW_008656940.1:18307-29010 GCF_000695815.1 Acanthisitta chloris | reverse complement strand
CCAATAGTACCAACGGGAGGAGTATGTGTACATGCACTCCAGCCAACAGCCAAATTCTTAGCACTAACTTGCAAAGTAGCAGGCCATTCTCAAAACTTCCCTCACCTTGATTTAGAGTGGGGAATGAACTAGGCTCTCCCACATCCCAGGAGAGTAGATCCACTGCCAATCTGTTGGATAATTGCACTGCCTCACTCCCACTGAAGCTGTTCTGTTCTGTATGAATAATTAACTAGTCATTGCAGCAGTGGTTTGGACCTGACTTTCCCACTTCCCAGATGAGCATGCTAACTAGCAGGCTGGGGAATCACTCCCATACATTTCCCATTCCCCTGTCTGGTCCAGTGAACACTTAATTATTTATATGAAGGGATTTATATAGCTTAAAGAAAAGAAAGGCTCATTTGGAGATAGCCTGGGGAATGGGAGACCTGAATCCAGCTTCTTGCTCTGAATCAAACCAACAGAGAATTTGAAGGCTTATCTTTCTGTCTTCAAGTAAGCTCTTGATTTCAGGGCCATTGAGTTATGTCTGGTTCTGCATGCAACAGGGCACTGGGAAAGACATTCCTCCTCAAATTACTGCATCAATGAGGCCTAACTGTCTGCTTCCAGAAGAGGGGCCATACCTGAGAATCCCAGCTGGATATAGCTGTAGTCAAGCACCTGCATACCTTAGAGTTTGCTGTCCTCAGCATTTCACACCAGGAAAGTGTCTATCTTAAACACCAAACCCTGCCCATGGTCTGTGTAGGAAGCTAGAATTGCTGCTTGGAGAACAAGAATGCCAAAGCGACCATAAGCCTCAATGTTGAATGTTTGTCACCTTCCTCCTTGTTGCACTGATTCTAAATTGACCAAAGGGGCTCCAGGAAATTACAACTGAGTCTTTAGACACTGCTCTTAGGTACAATACCTGATGTGAACTTGAATCCATCAGCTGAGTAAGTGCACTGTGGCTGCACCTGTGCTGCCCAGGCTTCCGTATTTCTTTCAGGTGTGGCAGTAAGAACTGCACATAAGTGTGGGATGCCAGGGTACAGTGAGTACTTCTGTCACTTGGGTGCCTTTCTCCAGAAGAGTCAGGGACCACGGACACAAGCAGTGCCCCTCTGCACACTGACACGTGGGTGCATGTGGGCAGTTAGAAGATTGTGCTCCAGTGCAAAATCAGGAATTGCAGCTGTGTGACGGGCAGGGACATCAGTCTGACACATGGTCATGCTGTTTACAGGTACACTGAGGTGACATTTATTAGGAAACTAATGTCATTCAGAGTCCTCACTGTGCTTTGTGAGTATTCAAGAGAAAAATAATGTTTTGCTGAAATTCTGATGAGTTATAAAGAAAGCTGCAGTTCAGAAAAAGGGGAAAGTCTACCTGGAGCAGCTTTATGAACTAAATTTGAACTAATCAGTGTTCTAACTCCATCCCATTAGAGCTGTCTGAGCCAACAATAGTGTATAGGTGATATATATATACAAATATATAGTGCTTCAACCTGATATATATGTGGCTCCCAAGGTACTGCACAACATAGTGCCTTTACCTGTCTGACCCAGAAATGTTGGTTCAGCATGTGATTGTGCAGCAGAGGGAGAGGAGCTGTGGTCTGCCTGGGCATGCAGATTTGCCTAATGCAGAAAATCCAGCTCCTTCGAGAGGTAAGAACCATTACAATAGTCTTGAACACAGCAATTTGCTGAAGTGACAGATTTATTTACCAAGATTAGAGAAAGCCAGGAAGGAGAGTTGCATTTGTTTCTGGTGCTTTTTTTTTTTTTTTTAAAGGGAGGAAACCCAAACTTGAAGATGTCCCTAGGTGTTATAGAAAATACTGAAATAAAACAGATGTTTGGGAAATACAGCCTGAATCTTTGTCAATTATGCTTTATAGCATTGTTTTGACTTGCCATTGTTCTCTTTTTAGATACATGACACTACACTTATCCAACCTGAGGTGTTAAGGTTGCAACTTCTGCCTTCCAATAGGAGAAAGTGTTCAGATTAGCCCAGGAGAAGATTCGGAAATGAACACGAGAATAATCTGTTAAACTGAGTCATTTGGAAGAGCAAGTATCTACCTGCTGTTTACTTCAGCATGAAGACTGAGGCTGCTGGTTGTGTGCTGCAAAATCTGAAGTGCCACCCAGCTGTTTGGGAGAGTGCCACTATTTCTTTGTTCTTTTCTGAGACACAGGATCTGCCGTGTGCTTATTTTTGTTAATTGGAGCCTTTCTCCTCGTTCCCTGTCTGCCTGCACCTCTGAAAGCTGCTCCCTCTTGTGGACTAGTGAGATTTATGGCATAGGATATGAACTATTCCATGCTTGACCCTTTATATGAAAGATGAACAAGCCACAGGCTTATGAACTGTAAAGAGGGAGGTTCATAAATTCAATTGGTGTCTGACTGTCTAAATTCTTGTAAGGTACCCACATGCTCCTTCCTTAGAGACAAGTGTTAAAACTAAAATGACTAACTAAACATTTGCATGCTCTTTAAAAAGAAAAAAAAAATGGACCATACTATTCAGTAATGATTTTCCTCTCTAGGAAACACACGGCAATGCTCCATTTCTGAACAGTATTATAATCGTACATGGCTCTTACAGCTCTTCTTTTCTTTGTAGGAAATAACCTCACAGAAGCACACAAAGGAAGTCATTATCATAATGCCCTAGGCATAAAAAAAAAAGTGAAGAAGCTGCTCACCATCATAGTGGTTTCTTTCTATTGCTAATTGTATGTGCTAGTTTGGTGTGTGTATTCAAAGGACACAAAAATTATGTCAATAAGCTTATGGTGGATTCGTGTTCTGATTATCATCAGCACTGACATTCTCAGGCAGTATTGTTTGTTGTGGACTATGGTAAAATGTTTTTCTGAACTTCTAATGTTTGTCATATGTCTTTATCCAATAGCAGATAACTGTGTGGGTCTCATCTCAAATAAGAGTGTGTCCTTCTGTATACTAATATGAAAATTTTCACCTTCATACACAGTGACACGTTTTGTCTCTGCTGGTATCTTTCAACACAATTCACAAAGCAAAATTGGAAACCATGTGGAATTCCCTCAGTCTGTCTCTTTTACTCCTGGAAGTCTCTGGCTGCTGGGCTGTGGGTACAGCCAAAAAAAAAAAAAGGGACCACTTCTCTCTTCCCTTCCATCTGCCTGCCCCTAAGGGACTGGTTGTTGTCCCCAAAATCCAGTGTGAGTGGTGAGAAGTGTCCAGCTCTGAATTGTGCCCTTGATCTCCGACTGACCTGCTTAGAGGATCTGTTATTAGATCCCTTCTCTTTTGTGAATCTCATGTCTACTTTTTTTGGCTTGAGCAGCCTGTGTGCCCACCTGGGGCTGCAGCTTGTTTCAGGTAACAGATAGCCACTATCTTCTTGTTGCTGGAACCCTCATTTCAGACCACACTGACAACAGACTTCAGGGCCTCACTGGTGGCCTTCAGCTCTTTTACCCTTCATTCTGTGACCTCTTCCTTGCCCTTGTCTGCCTTCATATTTTGACTTTGTCCCACTGTATATTGCCATCATCATGATCCCACTGGTCTTGCTATCCTCCCTTTCCACATGTCCTCTGGGATCTGTTGCTCCCTTTCCATACTCATTGTTATTTTTATTCCCTCAAACTCAAAGCCTTATTGCTTCATTCCTTAACTTTGACAACCTACAGTTACCAGGCCTCTTGTTTTATCACTCTTCAGTTTTTCCATCTGAATCACCTGGAACCACATGTTCCATCCCTGGCTAGCCCTTTTCATCTCCACTCAGAACTTCTTTTTACTTTTTCACATAAAATTCTAGTTTCTTATCTCATCTATGTTCTATGCTTAATCACTGTTGCCTGCTTTTCTCCTTGTCACACTTCATTTCCCTGTGCCAGTCGGTTTCTTGACTCTAACCACCCCACTGCCCTCTCTCCTGTCTCTCTCCTAGTCAGGCTGCCCATCAGCCCATATCTTCCATCTGCTCTTTACCTCCAGAGTTTCCTCAAAATCTCCCTGTAAACATGGGAACCATCAAGCAAACCAATAAACAACTCTGTGCTCTCCCCTTCAGCCACAGAAACTTAGAAAATGAAAGAGAAGAAAAGAAGTAAGGTCTCAAAGATTGTGAAGGCCTAACAAAGCAAACAAATTATGTTTTAATTTGTTATCATTTCACATCCAAGTATCTCCTAGGATCTACGCAGAATTCCTGATTTTGTAAATCCTTCATCTGGAAATAATTGTTTGCAGGACCTTCCCCACCCTCCACAGGATTGTAAGCTCTCCAAGATAGGATGTTGTCTTTGCCTATAAAGTAGAATGCACAGTTGTGATGCACAGCAAATGGGATGCATTATGATGTCCTAGTAGTAGTGACATTGGTGTGCTGATTATTAATAATGCTATCTCAAGGAATTGATATCTATTTCAATAAAGGAATGCCTTCCTCTGAATTGGGAATAGCAGCTAATTTTCATAATCTTTTTTTTTTACATAGCTTAGCTTTAAATTGTGAGCATCCATTCCTATTTCCTCTCTACCAGATATTTATGCTGCCTGAAACACCTGTTTCTGTTCATTGCAGAGAAAGAGTTAGGAGCTGGAGGGTAAGAAAGAGGGGAAATAAGGGTTCATACAAGGATATGAGTTTTCTGAGTCATCTTTAGAACCCATCATTTTTTTTACTCACTTTAAAAACAAACCTGGTTGCTTTGTTCTTTTTGTGCAGTGTGATGAGGGCATCTTGTGTCACTTTATGTAGCATCACATGCTGAGCTGTTTGTTATCCTCGGATAACCTGAAGAAACAAGATGCTCTTAGAAACAGAATTGCAGATGGTATTTCATCTCTAACGTGTCAGTAGCCCTCTGATAACTACAAAAAGGTTTGAAACATTTTTGGTCTGGTTACTGTGTAGGTTTTAAATGGGCAAATTCAGCAGAAACATGATGTTTTAAAAGGCTTTTTTGCTTATCTTTTGTGACCCTCATGACTTTGCCATCAAAATTTACAACTGGAGAAGTTGTTGCCCTTGCATATTACTGTGTGAAATGAAGAGTGTATAGAGGCATTTTGAAGGCAGTTCTTTTTACAGTAGCATGTATGCATCAAAAAATATCTTCATGCAGCCTTCACCTCCAGCATCAGCTATAACTATAAACGCGTTATCTTTTTTAATTGATACAGACATTTCATTGTGCTGTCACAGCTATTCTGAGAGTGAGGCTATACTGCTCAGGATGCCATGAATCTGTTTAGTGCCCTCTCAGTGACTTCTGATGTTGCCTGATGTTTTGATACACCACTATAATGTAATTTTCTAGACTCACTACTCCTCTGCTCAACCAGAGCATCCTTGATTGCAACAGCAACTTTCTGCTGTATAATGGTATGACTTCAGATTACAGCAGTGTTCACGCTTGCATGCAGAAAGGGAGAAAGGAGTGATCCATGAATCTCTCATTAAAACAAACTGAAGTAACGAGATGAGCCTCTTTTGGATGACAGAGACAGGACACTTGCACTTGATCTGCCCTGCTCTTGCCAGTGGGCTTCACTTCAGTCACTTGCAACCACTGGAGAGAGATAATTCAGCTAGCTAAGACTGTCAGAACATGTATTTGAATTAATTACAACAAATGTTTTTAGATAATTGTACCTTGGCACCATGTTAGAAATCAGCAACAGCAAGATGAGTTCCAGAAGTGTTTAGAAAATACCCATTATGCTATTTGGAGCAATAAAAGTTGTTATCAATTCAAAATTCAGAAAATAGCATTAAACATGCAAGTAATCTTTCCTTGGGAGCCATTACAACCAGTACAGAAATTCACATGGTTTTTCAAAATTGTCTGTATGATAACTTCTTAAGAAACTACTGTAGTTTAATGGGGTTTACAAATACTTGAATATAAAAATTCCAAATCCCAAGTACCAATCATTAGAAGCATAATTATTACAGAAGTATTCTTTTCATAGCCATTTTATTTGCCATGTGAGATGTACACATGCAAGTAGATGTTAGCTTTTCCTTTTCTTTGATATGCACATTTCAGGATGTGCCCAGACTTCCTTTTCCCATAGGAGTAGACCGGTCTGCAGCTGCATCTGCATGCTGAATTCAGTATTTTCAACTGGTTTTTGTCTAATCTTATTACACCTCCCTAGTCAGAAACCTCCGTGGTTAGGCAGTGCAGTACCTTCCATTTGCAAAAGACCACACTGAAGGGCCCACCCCTAATTTGTTGTCTCATTTAGCCTGAAGGGAAAGTCCTCCCAACTGGAGAGCAGAAGCAATGCTGTTTCTCTTCAGAGAAACAACTCAACGGTGCTGTGGCATATACTGTAAGCTTAATCTAAGACATATTTTGTTAAAAAACTCAAGTTATTTTCAACATATGGCAGAGGATCATTATTTAACTCTTTAAGTCAAACCAGATATCCAGTTGGAAGCACATTTATCATGATCTGGCAACATTTTCTACGAGCGCTCAATTTTAGCAAGTGTAAAAAGAATTAAAACTTACACTAAATTTACAGTGTTGTGCTTCAATCGTCTCATGAAGCCTTCTTGGTTGCCTTTTATTACTGTCCTGCTACTAAAATAACCTGAGATTTGGATCATTTCTAAGGGCATTCGCCTTCTCTCATGACTCTGCTAAACCAGCCCAGCCAGAAATGACATAGAGACTCATAGAACTACTTCTGTAAAGCAAATTGTTCCCAAAAAGAGCTGAAACCCAGTCCTCTTTGACACAAGCTGGTTTATCCCAAGTGTCAGGTATTTCAAAGATTTGGAAGCAAATATCTGCAAGGTCTTAACAGTCATTTTTATGTTATACAGGCTGAACAACATTATGTGTTTGGCTTCAGTTTCACTTTGAAACTGTGTTAACATCCATCATCTGTTCTTCAGATGAGCTGCTTTGTCCTGTTCTTCTTCTGTCTCCCACCCCCATACCTGACTGCTGTATAATAGTTCATTGGACGGGAAAAATAAAGCAGGTAACTGGGATCCTCACTTGTCCCCTCTGCAGCACTCCCACCAGGATCACCAGCACCCATTGCAATGAGAAATTAACAGTGTGGGACACCCTGCTCACATTTTGAAAACAGAGAACAAACGAAGATAGCTGACCTCCAATAAAAGGTTAGCTTGCATAAAAACAGGTACAAACTAAATGGTCAATTGTTAAAAATAAACGAGCAGACCCAAGTAGGCCTGGACAGGTGTATTTGCCTGAGATCTTAACTATTTTTTTTCTAAGCTATAGCATAAACAACCCAGATGTTGCAGTTAAGTGATACCACTCAGACCCAAAAAACAGCTTATGAGATACATATTACTCATGTGGGAAGATGGTTTGGGAACATGCTATGAATGTGGGATTACTATACCTTGAACACAGAGGTATCTATCAGGTCCATAATAGATGTTACTATAAGGTCTGGGGTATTCTAAACTGTGTTTGAATTTAGGCAGGGATGGATTATAAGAATTAAATCTGCATCTGTTGTAGATTTTCACTTGCTAAAAATCCAGGTGATCTGGACTCAATTAATTTCACTCAACTTTCTTGAAATGTAAAATTTGTTTACTTTCAGCAAATCATAAGTAATATAAACTGCAAAACAGACTGACTTAATGAATCACCAAGAACTATATATTGCAACATTCTCACTCCCAGAAGGACCAGCTTTTCTTACTCCTTCCATTTTTAATAGTTGAACAATGCTTTGAAATAAGCAAGCTGCAAGTGTTTACAAAGTTTATATTACAGTGTTTTTTATTAACTGTGACTTTACACTCCCAAATATTTCTTTGTAAATGCTGGCTTAATATTTGAAGTTAGCACACCTAAGTAAATATTTAAATAAATAAAGGAAAAATTCCAAATGTTCATATATGTTGCCTGATATCAGACAGTCAGATTCAAAACATGCTGTGAACTCAGCATTATTTCTTTCTCCCAAGTATCACAAATTCCATTCAGCACTTTAAGGAGCAATGCACACAAAGAGACTTTTTTTTTTGAACTTTTGGTGTAGAAATTCTGTTGTTTGATCTAAGGACTTTTGCACTTCAGTTTGCTTCCAATTTTGAAAAAAAAAGGAGCAGAAAAAGATGAATGATGCCTCTTTTGGGGAGTAATGTATCCATCCTGTTATATGTTCTGTTTCCTGCATAAGATCATGATTATTATTCCATCTTTCCTCTTAAGACATGTCTAAAATCTTAGTAATATAACTTGCTCAGAGGTTATTAGCAGTATGTATAGACCGTGTGTTGTTTTGCAGGTGTCTATGTTTATTATACAGAACTGAAATTTAGAAATCGCAGTCAGTACTTTGTCTGTCTCAGCTTTCAGCTCAGCCTCTGAGTAACCTGATGCTCCAAACCCCACAGCTGTCATCTACCCCAATATGAGATCTCAGCCAGGGGCCAGGCTCTGCTCTCATTTTCTACTGTGCAATTTCACTATGCCAGTGGAGTTCCTGGAATTCTAGGATACATGAAAGTGGTTTTTGGCACCAAAAATCTCTGTGCAGTTGAAGGAGAATGGTATGGTTTTACTTATTAGCAGAGCTGTGTTGATGCTCCTGAGACAGGGAGCTGTAACAGGGAGAAGGCACTGAGCTATCTGATAGATTCCAACTGTGGCACAAATTATCCTTTGGTTAACATCAGCACAACTGTGGGTGCAAGATGATTTTTCCAGTTTTCCCACAGGGATGCAAAGAACAGTACATAGGAAATGACAAAATGTTTTGCTGTATGTGTCTTACAGACAGAAAATCTTCGCGGCTAGTTTTTATTTCAAGCCTTGGATGAAAGAGTAAATGGGTCAGAAACACAGAAGAGCAGCTCAGGCAGAACAGGAGACTCAGCTAAGTGACCACTTTTGTTGTGCATGACCACCAGTTGGCAGAAAACATCCTTAAAATAATGTTTTTCTTTGTAGAAACACTGTCTTAATTGTATACTGGTGGTATTTGATGTTGGCTGATGCTTTTCCTTCTGAGTATTAGTGATGCTACCATGATTTCCACTTGTACAAATGACTTCAAATAATTGGATTTAGAAATATTTGACTTTTATTTTCCTATGTCTTTGGAAAAGTGGAAATTCTGCCTGCTGTCATGCAGTATAGAGAGAGAATAAACCATTTGCAGGCATATCACAGTGAGACAGAACCAGGACTAGGAAATCCCATACCTCTTGATTCAAATGAATTTAGAGCAGTAGGACAATTTCCCAACTATGAAAGTTTTGGTTTGAAGGTGATTTTAAAAATATTTTTTTAAATGGTCCAATCCAGTTTTGTTTCTTTGTGATGCATCAAAAAAACCCCCAAGAAGTCTTTGTGAAATTTCATTTCTACACATTCATTCCCTTTTCAATATCAGTAGTATCAATTTTGATCCTCCCTGCATTCATTAAGTTACTTCATGGAGATTTACACTGAGTTTGCTGTTCAACATAATTCTTTAGCAAGATACCCTTTCTTCAAAATGGATGCTAAAAGTTGTACTTGCATTAGGAGGGGTTTTCTGAGTTCTTTTGCAGATTACAAAAATACAAAATACTGCAATTGGTCTATTTTTGAAGGAGTCTGAATGTCTCAAATATTTATACTTGCTAAATAAGACTGGACAGGTTGAAATACCTAGATTATGTCTTAGTAGGATGATGCTTGTGATTATCAGGAAACAAAATAATTTATTTTCACATTCTTTTTTTAATTTGGTGGTTTGTTTGTTTGGGGGTTTATATGGTGGGGGTACAGTTACATTGACCAAACTCCCACTAAACACTTGTGTATAATAGGCAAAACTCCAATAAAGTAGTTAAAATTTATGAAAATGGAGTACAGGATCTCTCCCTTAACCTCACCAGGATTGAATCAACTTAGAATAAACTGTGAAACATCACTGACCTGGCCATGTTAAGCAGGTACCTTCCAGAACTTCCAGTGGGGATTTCAATTCCAAGGAGCAGTAAGCATGGATGCAAAACCATTGAGTTCAAGCAAACATAAATCTTTGTTTGATTTAAACTTAACAGACTTACGGGGCTGTAACACAGACAGCAGAAGTTTGCTAGCATTCCCTGTTCCTGATGTGCTCATCAATTGACATCACATTGCGCTCAGCATCGTACGGTGACAGAAGAGCTCTTGACTGAAGAGCTTGCAATAGAACCTGGAGGCTAGACAAAATAAGCAGAAAGGAACATGTATTTAAACAAAATGAGGGAAGAGAGACTAATTACATCTGAGCTACATCTCTATTTGTCAGATTTCTAGGGAGGACACTGGGGGATTCTTCTGGTTTCCTGTAGTTTTATGATTTTTGGTCTAATGTTGTGCCCACAGCAGAAATTCCTTCACTGATATTTATGACTCACCAAGGAACAGTGAGGACATGGCATATTGTCAGCAGAAATACAATATTCTGCAGTGTTTTGGAGCAAAAATAGCTACATCTCTATTTGTCAGATTTCTAGGGAGGACACTGGGGGATTCTTCTGGTTTCCTGTAGTTTTATGATTTTTGGTCTAATGTTGTGCCCACAGCAGAAATTCCTTCACTGATATTTATGACTCACCAAGGAACAGTGAGGACATGGCATATTGTCAGCAGAAATACAATATTCTGCAGTGTTTTGGAGCAAAAATAATTCAAGTAAAAAAGAGTTGTA
>NW_008656940.1:8299-18254 GCF_000695815.1 Acanthisitta chloris | reverse complement strand
GAGTTTGAAAACCTTATGGGTTTCCATTGTTTGGTGGTTTTTCTGTCCACTAACACCAAAGATTACTACACCACCTTTTGGGACATTTTGTTTTTCATTTTTGAAAGGTGTTCATAAAGAAACATTTCTTATTCTATTAATTTGTGAATTCTGCCTTATTTTGGCAATTCACTCCACAGTTCTTCAGCAACATACATCATATGTAGACTCTTTAAAGCAATGTATATCATATATTGGCTGCTTTTCAGCAATGTACATCACATGTAGGCTGAAGCATGAATAATAAAAATGGAGCTTAGCAATGTAAGACAGATCTCTGAAGGGGGAAAAAAGACAGATCTTAACATGATAATCTTGAATGCATAGTTACTACAGCACTAATATGCAGGCTATAGATAAAATTGCATGCAGAGTCTTCTGTGTACTTCCAGGCAGTCCTTGTGGAAAGCTGAAGCTCTGTACTGACAAATAATAGTTTAATTTTGGGACTTCTTTAAGCAAAATGTTTTTCTCATTCACCATTGTGTCTGTGTATATATTAAAGCCTGTGTATTTTAAGTGTTTTAAGATTCTTCAGCCTGGTAATAACTACAGGCCAAATTTGAGATCCCAGAGCTAAGAAAACATTTTAAGACATCTAGGACTGCACTGAAATGTAGCTATACAAAGGGACAAAGATCTGTAAAAGGCACATAGAAAAGGACAAAACTGCAAAATCAAAATTAAGACTGTTAAAAAAATATTTCAGAATGACACTCAGGAATGCAAGTGAAGTTAACAACTGAACTTCTGCAATGGAAAAGTGCCAATGAGACACCGTAATAAAAGGTTCAAGGTGAGACTGTGCATACCTGGTGAGGAGCAAATCTCAGTCCTACAGAAACACAAGTGGAGATAATCACCAGTTGGGATGAGAGCTTGCAGGTACATGCCACGTCTCACACTGTTAAACAGGGCAACTATGCTGATGGCCTAGTGGCCACCAGTTGTCTGGCAAACTCACAGGACTGGGATTGCTTTAGGACACAGGCTCAAAGGTGAGGCAGTGGAAGGACACGGTGTCTGTCATGCAACTCACTGTGTTGGATCATCTTTTGAGGAGTATACAGACCAGTGGAAGAACTATAAAATGTGACAGCAGATGGCATTATTTGTAGAATCAAAGAGCCAGCAGTCTGAGCTGAGGCACTAAAAGCTGTAGGGAAGGAAGAGGGCAGACTCAGACTCTGCATTGACCCCAAGGAGCTGAGCAAGAACATTAAAAGGAAACATTTTCACTTGCTTACAAGTAACAACATCTGTGCTGGGGGAGAGAGCCAAATTCCTAAGCAAATTTGTTGCCTTGGCAGGGCTTTGGCAGATCCCTCTGGACAAAGAGAGGCAAAAGTATTGCCTTCTCAGTAAACTACTTGGCAGATGCTGCTGTATAAGGTCTCGTCTGAGCATGTGTCTAGGGCCAGAAAGGGATCTGATGGCACTGCTACAACTAAACTACTACCAAACTACCAAAGGTTTGTGGTTGCATATTGGAACAACTGTTTCACAGGACTCATGATGTCACCAGAAAAGGCCTTTCCTGGAGGACTTAAGGGCAAGAAGGGACTTAGAAGACATCCCTGCCTGCCTTTCCTGTGAGATCTTACATGTTGTACCTGTTAAATGAGCCTTGTGCAAGTGAGTTGTGAGGATTAAAAAGGTTAGAGAGAAGGAACTCAAGTACTGTGCTGAGGGAAGCCAGAGAAAACATGACTTTTCTCCTCCCTCTCTCAGATGTCATGCCTCAAGTATGACAAATGGAAACACGGATGGCATTTTTCCTGACTACTGCAAGAATCACCAATATTGAGAGGAAAATTGCCAGCTGAAATGGGCCTGAAACAGCTCTGCTGACTCACACCCACTGAAGCCTTGGCCATACCAGTATTTTAAAAGAGAGATTAATTAGATAAGAACAATATGGTCAGAAAATTGAGAGAGCTGAATTTGGCATGGGTGATCAACCCTGGCTCTGTTCTCCATCCCTCCCCAAGGGTTCTGGAGCTCTGAATGGCAATAATCTGTAAATCTTTGTGCCTTCTCTTCCTCAGTATGAGCTGCCCAGGCCAGCCCTGTCTTTGCAGAGCCTTGTGCCCTTCCCAAAGCAGATGATTGTTTTGGATGCTGGCAGGTCCTGCTGGCTTGCAGCTGTCTTGTTTTCACCTGTCATTCATTGTCACTAGGGCTATCCTACCTTCTGTCTCACTCTAACACAGCTGCCTTTTCTAATGTACAAGGAAGCAAGTGTACTGCCTCAAACTGCTTGTCCTTTGTAAAAACTGAGTAGCAATCGCCCACCATTGCCCACAATCTGCTTGTTTCAAACATCATATTGGTTCAACTCACACTCATGTTGCTGGCGGATAGAGGTCAATCCCTAGGCAGCCTGGGCAGCAGCATTGTCTTTATCCACAGAGCAAGGCATGAGCAAGGCAAGAAGCTTCACAGCAGCCCAGGGGACAGGACCACCATGAAGAGGGCTGATGCCACTTCTGTGCCCAGGCCATCCCCAACTACTGATGGGGGTGCTGCAAGGGTGCCAATTAGTGCCAGCTATGGAAGCAGTTCCCACCATGTGGACACCTGCCTGCGAGGGAGAGCACTGAAATCACTCACACATCTCTCAGAGGTCACCGAGCAGCCATTCGATGCTAATAACTTTTGGTCACTACCAACTTGGGCCGCAATCGAACCATTGACCTAGAGGTGAAAGGCTGTATATCCCATTACCAATCTGCTAAACCATCCAGTCTCCCTATTACTGCAATTTTAATTAACTGAGCCAACGACATGAAAGCTGAAGGGAGGGGGAATGGGCAAGGAAGCGAGAACACATTGGCTTTTACACGATTTGTTTCTTTTGAGTGGGTTCTGCTTTTTGCTGAAAAGCCTTGTCCTAACCTGTGCTGCCCATGAGACACTCCCCAGCCTGCTGCTCAGCACAGAACCAGACCACGTAGTGCCTGTTAGTAGCCAAAGGGGTGAAACACTGCAGCTACCCCTGCTTTACAATGCAGCCCCTGGGAGAGCAGTTCCTGACATCAAGATCTGAAATGTACTCTCATCAGGAACAATCCTTAGAGTCAAACAGCAAACAAAATTAAAGGAAGTCCTAAAGTGACAAATTCTGATACAGTTTTTTTTCTGAAACAAACAAACTAAAACCTGTTTGGTCTCAAGTTCCTGGATGCTAGAACTCAGAGAAATCCTGCTGCAATGCTGTCTGTTCTGGGTTGAGGGATGTACTCAATAAGCAGAAAGGTGGATGTTTCTGGTGGGCAAATAGTTTGACCAGCCCTAAGCTCAGCTGATACAAGACCCTGGGAACGGCTCCACAGTAGTTTGAATGAGGTCCAAGACACTATGCTGTTCTGGTAAGAAATCATGTCATTGCAATTTGTTCAGACTTTGGCAACAACCCATGTCATTTCCTGACCTGCTGTTTTCCACTAATTTTAGTCACTGTCTTCACCACTCTTTAGGAGCACTGGAAGAAGGGCAGTGAGCCCTACAGGAACTCTGAGGTTGTTCTTAGTTTCACTCAGGCCATTATCACCAACAGCTTCTCATGTAGCAAGAATCTCTGTAGCTTTCCTGTGGTGATAGTTCCTACCACCATTTGAATGATGTATGCAGCCTTTGTGGATTCAGAAACAGGGGAAGCAAATAATTGTCTCAGACTCTGAGCAGCTCTGCTGCTTTCTCCTGTGCCTGCATGTGGATCTTTACAGTGGAATTCGTCAGCAGTCAGTATTGCTTCTTTGTGCCCCTGTACTTCCTTACCTAAGCACCTACATTTCAAACAGCATTCACCCTACTGTCAAGCTCAGTGTTTCATGCTTTTTCTTGCATGTGTGTTTGATAAGTCACGGCATGACTATTTTTTCTCTGTGTGTTGATTATCCACTATGGATAATCAAATCCCGCAACATAAACTACAGACAGAGAGTCCCTAAAACGCAGCAGTTCCTCGGGGTCTAGCATCCTGTGAAAACCCCGTTCCTTGCAGGCTGTTCCTGTCTCCAGCAGCGCAAGCACAGGGGGAGGCCGATCGCAGCTTGATTCCAGTCCCCAGCTGTCTGCAACAGCCGTTTTTGCTTGGGGCCTCACACACAGCATAGGCCAATCCGTAACACAGGGCTTCCTGGTGGTGGGGAACGCTCGGCTGAAAGCCTCTCCAACCACTCGTATGCATGAGCCTCTTTGATGATCTCGTGCCTTGTTATTTCAAATGCTTTGCATGTGTAACTTGTGTAACAGGTCTAGAAAAAGAAAATGAGCAAAAGGAAGCCAGGACTAAACTGTGCTTTTAATTATACCTGTGGTTGGGATGGAAAGCAAAGTATTAAGTAAACCCAAGCTATGTGTGCCGTGCTGGCTCTTCTCCTTTCCCGCTGCCACTCTCCGGTATCCTATGGACTCTGCTCAAGGTGCGTTACCTTGATATTTAATAGTATCCTTTTTTCTTACAACACCCCTCCATAGTGCAGCTTTGCTCTGTCTCCTGCCCCTCTGCCATCCATCGCTGACCTTGCTCTCCCTGCTGCCAGAGGAGGTGTGAAAGTGTCACTGTACAGACCCGACGAGAGTTTGTGGCACTGTGAGGAGACAGATCAGAAACACCATGGCAGGTTTGCAGCTCAAAACTTGGGGGATGAGGGAGGGTACATTATGTTTAGAATATAAACAGCAGCAACCCTCTCAATGAGCTAACACTCAGTTCCTCCATCTGGGTCCATCCATAAATAAAAGGGCTGAGAGTCTGAATACAGGAACTGCACTGCAGCATCAGAAATGTTGGGGAGAGATATGGCAGCTAAGAGAGGGTAAGTGCAGTATTTCTAGAGAAACCTCCAATTGCAGGTTAGAGACCTCCTCCTCTGTCCCAGCATAAAGTCAAAGAGAGATGCCTTAACCCTGAGTGCATCTTTTATCCCTCAGTGTCCAGATACTGAATTTTCTGTACAGCTAACCAACCAGCCCACCTAACAGAGGCAATGCAGCTTCTTGTAGGAAAGTGGGCTCTCCTCTGGTGGTCTGGCCTCAGAAGGCATCTGCCTGTGCTCAACAGATATTGAAATGGAAAGCAGTGCATTAACTGACTGGAAGGCCCACAAATTAAGGCAAAAGCTCAGATATGGAGACGGAGCTAACTAACACCACGACTGCTCTCTGAGCAATGAAAAGGATGGTTTCGGGCTGTGTTCACTACAGCCTCCTGCTAATGTGAGCAGGGAGTAAACCATTAATAGCACTGGCTTTTATGCTTTTAGACTGAAAGCTTCAAAGTTAATAACCTGTTGAGATGAATGAGACAGTTCATCCACTTCAGAGCTCTTTCCCAGGCTGCCTGCAAACTCAGCATGACAAAGATTTACACTTGGTCACCGCTTATAATAGTTTGTTTCCTGCCCATCATGTCTAAAATGTGTGTTATACAAAGAAATGAAACTCTAGATTCTGGAGCAGTTTTTTGCACGAGAGCTGGATGCTACAGCCAATTCCAGGAGCACAGAAGCACAATCCTGGCATATGCTTGTAAGGCATCCACATCTTAGACCGGCACAGAGTGGGTACGTATGCTTTTCCTGCCACAAAGGATTGATCTCCTCTTTAGTGACAATGCCTTCCACTTTATCTCTGAAGAGCTAGTTATTGGGAAACACTACAGCCCAGGTCCCCAAAGCAGACCTCTCCAATGCTATCCCTCCCTCCAAGAGCGTGAGACAATATAGCCTGGAGTGCTATATGGCACATCACGATAAACTGTGGAGAAGAGATCCTGGCATGCTCTGCAGCTGGTAGATGCCATGCTTAGCAGAGCAGTGTGGAGGACAGTGCCTGGCTCAGGGGCTTACCCACAGCAGTGACACCGTGCTGCAGGCTCCCACTGCCCAGGACTGCACTGTGAGGCTCAGCTGGATGGACACAGCTGGATTAGCACAGCTGGATGGCAGCCACAGCTGGTGTGGGAGACAGAGAGGCAGACAACAAGACTGTGCCATACTAATGTGAGAAAGGCAATCTCAGCTGCAGGAGGGCATAAGGAGGATGGAACTCTTATACTAGAGATCTGACAGGACTCAGAGGTCTTGCGGATATCTTTCTCCCACTTGATTCAGTGAGTTTTTCCCATTACTGTTGCTCAGAATGGGAATAGAAATGTTGAATGAGAAATCCATTGGCAGAATTGCTGGGTTTCCTGTGTTCTCACCACTTCTCTACCTTTCTTCAGGGATCTGTGGGTCTCTAAATCAGATGCTTTCACTCCTGGCCTCCTATAGCACTTGGAAATCATCATTACGTTTTGTCCTTTAGAAGCCTCTGCTCCCTATGGAAAAATAGTGGCTTAAACTCACATATTTTCCTTTACTTTGATGATCACTAGATTTGGATTTCTGGTTACCTGCCGTGAAGATCATCATGTAGACTCCAGCCGTGTCAACATCTACCCACTAAAGAAAGCATCAGGCTAACACCCCTGGGGACCAGGCTCACCCTGCACACAACTGATTCTGAAGCAAGACCATGCCCTGGACCATTTTGGTCCTAGGCACTGCCACTGTGATGTCCAGCAGAGGCACAGAAGCCTCCTTGGACCATCACCCCATGACAGCAGCCATCCCTGGGGACTGCAGGCAAGGTCCACCTGCAATGTCAACCCCACGGAAATGCCTCACCAGTGACATGGCTGAGGCCAGGACTGGCTCCAGACTAAAACTGGGCATTGGAAGTGGGGCTGCAGCAGAAAGACATAACCCCAAGTGACAATAACACCAGGGTGACAGAAACCTCTTGCCACAAGTTTAACTGCATTTCAAACAGGATGTGATTGCTAAGCATATCTTGATCCTCTGTGAGATTTTGGCTTTCCAAGTATAGGAATTTGAAAGTCTATGGCTGCTTTTAAGCAAGAAGAGGAGGGCTTAGGGCACCCTAGCAATGCAGAACACTGGAAAGGGCAGGAGAGGAGGTCCTGTAATCCTGACCCAGTCCCTACACTAGATGTCTCTCAGGCCACTTGCTTCTTCCAGTTTAGGTTTAGTTTGTTTGGTTCTTTCTGGGCATGACACATGTTCATGGGCTCTTTACCACACTCCACGACCCAACATGGACCTGAGGTGGAGAAATGCCCTACCCCTACCCTTGCTGTACTCCTGGGATAACATTCCCTTCCAACCCACCATGCTGGTTCCCTGAGCTTGCCACTCTCAGCCCACATAGCTGCAGTCCTGAGAAAGCAAATGCAGGCACAGCCATTGACCCAGATGCATCGTTTCCCAGGGGGATGCCATCAGTACAGCAAGAGCTTATGTCACCAGTCATGCATTAAGCTTCAGGTTACAAAAGTGAATTTTACCTCAGAAGAGCAAGGCAGCAGCCCCTAGTTCCCAGGACAGCAAATTACTTTACCTGGATAGCAGGTTCTTCACTAACCCAGCCCAGATCTTTGCTCCTTTCCTGGAGTAAAAGATGAAACATGTGTTTCCCTGGGCTTGGATGAAGATGCTGCTTTTTTTTGCTCTCTGTTGTGTCATCCAGTGTGACTGACCTGCTCATCATAGAAGTAGTCCATGGTCCAGCTCCATCTTCTCCCTGACTGTGGGTTCTTTTCCCATTGACCTGCACTTAATGCCCCTCTACCTTCATTTAAATACCTGCTGTCTTCAAGAACATGCAGACATTACATGCCACTACCAGCACAGACTTTTCTCCCGCTATTTCATTCACTGCTCCTCTCATATTGTGGGTCTGTACTTTTCAGGCATGGATACCCAGACCAGACCAGCATCAGGGAGAAAGACTCAGTTGCTGGAGGGTGTATCACCAGCTCCAGATTTTTTAAAGAAGGGACAATATGCTAGTGCTGCTGTACTTTAAGTAAGGGGAAGGAAGATCCTTTATCTGCCTTCCTGCAGCTTCTATCTTCTTTTTCAAGGGGTTTTGGTTTCCCTGGGGGAAGCAGGACCACCCAAGGATGTAGCCACACTCTGGAGCGCAGAGGAGGGTGAACATCTGCTGGCAAATACAGAAGGGTGGGAAGGAGGGACAGGGACAACAGCAACAGGGGAGAGACAGTAAATGCTCAAAGTCACAGACTGCTGCAGAGAGCAAGCAAGCTCAACAAATGGCCATGATGCTGATGAAATCTTGCATCTAGGGGGAGGGGAGAAACAGTTGTGAACTGTACTGGCATGCCCATATCATTAAAACTTATGTATCCAGTCACACTGACAATTTTTTTAAAAAATTGGCATGCTCTTTACACTCCTGTCACAAAAAAAAAAAGCTCTCCATACATTTCGTAGACCCTTGTAAATGCCCCCGACATGCCAGTGGATGAGTGCATGAACAGCTTTATGGCACGGCATAGAGGTCCTGCTGGGATTCACAGTGGTCTCAGCCTCTAACCTCAGGCTCCTTCATTTAAACCTCTGTATGTTTTTGCATATCTCTTAATAGCTTTACATATGGGCTCTCAGTAAACAAGAGGGGTTTTGTTTTGGGTGGCTTTTTTAACTTTTTTGGTTTTGGCAACTGTAGTTTTCCTTCATTCTGCTGACTAGTTTTCATTCGCATCTCTAGGAGAGTGAAGGCCTGAGGGTGTAGGCTGCAGGGGAGAGTGGCCAGCACTGCTATGACTATGGGCTGAGGGTGTGGGCAAGCTGTGAAAGGCAACATTTGAAATCAAGAGATGTTTTATTACTTGCAAAGCAAAACACACAATGAGGCAACACCACAAGCACTGAAAATTTCCGCAGTTTGCCGAAGTGCCCTTTCTGGTTTTGCTCTTCCAGCAAAGTGAAAAAACTACATGAGGGCTCAACATCCCATATTGGATGACTTCCCTTCATCAAGTGTCCTGGTCTCCCTGGCCCCAACTCTCAGCAGCACTGTGCCAGGGCAGCTGGCATGCAGGAATTTGGTAGGAAACAGTCCTGGGTCTGACAGCAACAGTCTGCTGTCTTGGTTTCAAGCAGCCAAAAGACAATCAGCACTGTATATTGCTTTCCTTAGAAGTGTTCCCCCTAATCCACTCTAGTTGTTCAACATCAATCTTAAAACATCAGCGTTTCCCCATATATATTTTTCCACCAGTGTTTTAGACTCTCAAAATGCAGCAGTGGCAAAAAATATGTGATATCTGTGTCAAGACAGAAGAAAAAATTTTCTCTTGTTTCAAATCCAACCATAACAGCACATTTTGGAAACACCCAGAGCAGGTTTTTCTACCAAAGGAAGAAGTATTTTTGATCAAAGGTGATGCAGGAGGTGGTGGGGTAGGGAAGGTGAGAGTATGGTGTGACTTGATGTGTGTTGGGTTTTGAGCACAGGATTACCAATTGTTTCTGGTGACATCTCCATCTGCCTTTTCACCTCCTGCTCAAGTATTTGTGCTTTACTGTACTGTGGATAAAATTCCTCTAGCTAAGATTGTGTGCATCTTCATGTGCCCTCAGAGGATGGCTGACTATCTGTGAGCTCCACTATGTGTCCAGGATTTTCACCAAGCACAGGCTCTAGAAGGTGGTTGTGCTCGTGAAAATCCTGTTTTTTTCTATACGTCTTCCTTCCCCGTTGCTGTATGGGCCTATCTTGACAAATGATAAAGACAAACTACTGCAAAATGACACTGTTTTGCTTGTTTAGCAGTTTACATTTTCATACATGGATGCCTTTCTAGCTCCTTCTAGCTAACACTTCCATACAGATTCCCCTAGGGAAAATGGCTTCGTCGGTAGTGTTACAGATGGCAACAGGAGGAACTTCCAGCATTTGATTGCACTTCCCAAATAAAAGTCATTGCACCACAGAGCCTTCACTTCTGCTGCTGTATCCCAATGAAAGACATAAAAAAGGAAAGTTAAAACTTCTTTCTCTTCACAGTGCCCTGTGCTGCTTCTCTGGTATCATCTGT
>NW_008656940.1:7779-8238 GCF_000695815.1 Acanthisitta chloris | reverse complement strand
GAACTGATTTTCAGAATTCTTGTACAATAGAAAAGGTACATTTCACAAACAGATAGGAGACTCAGTAATGTTACGTGTAGTATGCAGTTTGTACAAAGCCACATTTGGAAACTGAAAAAAAACAATGGAGGATGTTTAGACAGTGTAATAACTCTGAGTTCATTTTGTAACTTAACTAAAGGCTTGCTTGATGTCACTTGTGAGTCTTCTCTGATAGGCTATTACTGTATGCTGCATTACTGCAGCTTTTCTAACCTTACAGCCACCACCCTGTTTTATCATTTACATGTGGTCAGCTTGGAAAACAACCAACCAGAAAAAACTAATATTCTCAAAAAAAGAGATTTTTTTTTCTGTGTGTAGAGAGGGGTATAGCCGTGTATCCCCATGCACTCAGCGCAGCTCGTACTGCTTTCTCTTAAATGTTTGGATTAATTTCCTGCTCAGGGTAGACCGATC
>NW_008656940.1:0-7741 GCF_000695815.1 Acanthisitta chloris | reverse complement strand
TTTTCAGAGTCTCCACCTGGGAAGACTACATCTCTGAGTGGGAAAATAAACACATCGACCTTCAGTTGGTTCACTGACTATTTTCTCTGCTGACAACATTAATTGTTCTGTCAGTCATGATGATGATGGTTTTCAGCACCAGGTCCTGAAAGAATGGGAGGATAATGTTGTCTTTTGTTAGTATCTGGGCTCAGAAAACATGATGGTACCTAACTTTGTCTGTGTTCATAAAGTTGACCTAGAAACCAGGGGAAGCTGAATAACACTGCCCAAACGAGCATGAGCTGACATAGATGAAGATAAATTTTCGCTGTGTCTTTCCTTATGTTTCAGATTTAACAGATTAGGAGGAGTATTTCATACATGCTCACAAGTTTTTAAACTGTACTGTACTCTCCATTATCTATTGCACTGGAAATTGACTGCATTTCACAAAGGTATAACAAAACAAAGCTAAGCTGGTTATTCACATCATAATACTGACATGAAGGAAGGTTATTTTGAAAATCTTAAGATTTTTTTTCTTCTAAATGAAAACCTTTTTTTGCAAAGGAGGTCTTCTGCAGAGCTTTAGTAGCACCGATAGAAGAATACCAGAAAGATACACCACAAATTACTGGTTCAAATCAGCAACAATTGCCAGTATAAAGCAGACAAAAGTCTGTAACCAGCAGTTAAAATTACTTTGTCAGACTTTTGGACCACCTAGATACACAAGTACAAATATGTACTGACAGTACATTTCTAAAAGTGTTGTGATTTTTCTTTAAAGTAAGCAGAGTACCCATGCTGTGTTACAGGAGCAGAGAGCCCTATCTGACTGCATGAGACAGTGAATACGCCTCTTTCACAGATAAATGGTGAAAATAAAAAAAAATCTGTCAAGACTATTGTATCATAATTTCTGATACAGTAATTTCTTAGTATGTATGTCTACAACATACGAAAATTAAATATTCTCTCACAGATAACACTAATGCCTGCAAACATGGTGCCATCACTGCCTTGCTCACAAGACACTAATTTCCAACCCAGTCAATGCAACATACCTAGAAACAATTGTTTATCTTTTAATTCTATCTCCCCAGAAATGCCTTTCTGAGTGTTACATCCCAGAGACGTTTGGGGGAACTACACCAGTACACACTTTACCTGTAGATGGCAAACCATTTTATGAACATGTGTATTTATGAACATAGATGTGCTTACACAAATAGGTAAGCCCTCCATCTGACAAAATGCTATGCAAGAAACCACAACATCAGTGTGTGCATAGATTTTCCATAGAGACAGTTCCACTGGTGTTATACCCATGAAATGCAGCATTGAAGGCACTGGCATACTCTCACAGTAGACAGCATTTTCATCTGTCTAGTGAATTACCTCTGCTCCAGAGTCCATTAAGCCAATTGCAGAAAAAGTGCATTGCTTCCTCTTCTGTTGCTCCATATATTCAGTTCACTATGGCTTACACGGATACAAAAAAATCTAGGGCTTTACTGTGAGGGCAAATAAAAAAATAACCATGGTGGAAGGCAGCACTGAGCTGCTGCCTGCTCCTGGGGAGGTCTGTTTACCCCTCTGTGCCCTTCTGTCCCATTTACTCAACATCTGGCTTCTCTATTTAAATTGCAGAGTTTGTCTCTTACTCCACATCCTCAAGTGCCCACAACAATGGAAACCTCTAAACAAGATCAAGGCCACTAGCACATAAAATATCATAAGTAGCAATGATGATGTGGCACACATATGAAATGTCTGTCTTATTCTGAAACAGCTACCATGAGTCACTGTACACAGATTATTTGGCAGTCAACCCCATCTACCTTCTATACTGCATCACACCACCACTGCTACCATATATTCTGTATTTCTCATTGTTTTCAGACCAAAAAACTATATAATGAATACTTAAGCATTAGTGTTATAGATATTCAACACTCTAAAACATTCACTAGAAAAAAAATGCAGTGATGAAACTGTACAGCTCCATGAGTTCAATCAGTATAGGCCTGAGTTCTCATCTCCAAAACCAGAATTTGCTGCAGGAAAATACTCTTGGTGTTAAAGTCTGACATCTTACTCTATTCTGTTTCTGAGAATAATTGCTCTGTCATGTTGGATATACATAGCATCTATCTATCACCCCTCCACATGCACATCTAACCCACACAGAAATAAAACTGTGGGTGTGGGAATGATTTTTATTTTGTGAGCTGTATATCGCTGCTTCAAATTACTGGATGATTATGTAATTTATCATTATTGTGTGTGGGTTTTGTTCTGCTGCAGGGTGGTTCCTCCTGTTAGGATCTCTCTTTTATATACTGATTTCAGTACCAAGAGATGTGAATGGCTGTCCTTGAAATCAGAAGGAATAATTAACATGCAATATCATGAAGACATCTTCAGTGCTATATATGATAGGAGCTGAGCTCTTTTTTTGTTTCGTTCTTGTTCTACAGCTGTTAAAGGTGGTTTCAGAAATGGCAAGCAGGGAGATCAGTCAACTAATAACTGATTCAGCCATTCTTTCTTTGTTAATTAATGTTGGTTGCAGCTGGATTTAACACATTGAATGTGTCAGAGATGAAGTACTTATTTTGGGGCTCTGCAAAGCAGGGACCTGCAACTGAGAGCTGAGACCAAGCGGTTTGTGATATTATATCCTTAACAAAGAGAAGAAAACATAAAGATTTTGATGGCATAAAATCTGAGGTGGAGATTTAGTAATACTTTTCTCTACTACATGTTCAACAGGGAAATGAAGCTGCACAGCTACAGCAGAAAACTTGTGTCTTTGGTGTCTTTTTCATCATGTTTTCTTAACCCTGTTTTATCTTTCAACCTGTTCCTCCCCTGATTCTTTCTCTTTTCCCCACTACATCATTGTTTCCCTAGCTCATTTGCTCTTCTCACTTGTTATTGCTGCCACACTTCTCCAGACCTCAGACTAGGTACATCCCATAATTTGCTATTCCAATTTTTCTTTTTTGAGTGAAGGAAAACTTGGAACTTCTCACAAAAAGTAACAATTTGTGTCTTATTACTTAATGAAATAAAATACAGCTGCTGGAAATTCTGAATGAGCTTAAGAAAATCTGGTTTTAATACAGTAATCTTAATTTTTTGGCATAATAGTCCTGCAAGATCACTTATGAGAGGGAGAAATAATAGCAATACTTAACAGAGTAAACATGTATTAGCCTTTTATTGTAGTTATCTTATTTCTTCATTATTAGCTAAGCTCCAAGCTTTTATTTCTTCTGAAAACTAAGCCTGACTCTAATCCAGACTTTCTGCAGTTCCCTTTTATTTTCAATAGACTACAAAATATTTTGCAAGATGCAAAGGCAAGTCAGTAAAACAAAAAAAAAAGTAATAATATTTGAAGATGGAACTTGCTCTTTTGCTGTCTCTTGTTGGTATAAGAAAAAGAGTTTAGCAATGTCACATTAATGGGTTGGGATGGACATGCTTTAGGTAGTTACATATTTACATTTTATTATCAGGGTAGTTGTGGACTCCCTTACTGTTGTGCACTGGCAGTAAGCTGCTCTATCAGAAATGACTACTTCATTTTTACACAGAATTATTCCCGTTGACAGACGTTACATACTTTTGCTGCTGGGTTATTGTTGGTTGTTGTGGATAGACTGATTTATGATTGAGAGGAATGGCAAAACTGCTGCATTTTCATTCTAAGGTCTTGTCGAGAACTGCCTAAAACAAGTGAAGGCACATCTCCCTGCTAGATGCACTTATACATCTGTCTTGAGGTTCACAACACTGTAATATCTAGGCCTGAGATTTGGAAAGATATTAGGTAGTGGAAATTAACACCACACTTTGCTGCTTTTTCTAAAATTTTGGACTGTGCCTCCAACATTTGTCCACAGGCATGCTGAGGCTCTCCCAGGCCTGTAAACTGTGTGTAGCTCTGACCAGGTTTTCCTCTAAGTTTTTACTTCCTGATTGTGTCCATCCAGGGTTTACATAGGGCTTTTCTCATTCACCCACACAGGCATAGCTCTCACTTTGGTTTGTGGTGTTTAGCATTTCAGAAGCTGCCATGTCTTTTTCTGTGGTGGTGACAAAAGCAGCTTTTGTCCCTATCTATTCCTTCAAAAAGGCCCTGCAAAGATCCTTCTAAATTTTACCCCCTCCTCTTCCCTCTTTACATCTTTCTTTTGGGCCCTGTTTTTCTAAGGCATCAGCCTGGTCTTCATGTCTCATTGCTGTTGTAGCATTGCCACACCCTCTTCCTTTCTTTTTCTTGAGGTTTGAGATTATCAACCTCTGCAGACCAACACTGGAAATGGGAGTTGTCAGCAGTAAAGGACTCATCTCTCCCTGCACAAGAGAGGCCCAGAAGATGTTACTAGCCTCTAAATCATAAAAGTACGCTGTCCAAGCACTGGATCCATCTGTAGAACAGCTTATCATGTGCCCAGCACAGAGCTGGAACAATTACTTGCTGGGAGAGATGTGTACCCTAAAGAAAATCCACAGGCATGGGAAGGTTTCTGTAGGGACTGGTCACTGGTATCCACAGTAGCATCCCAGAGGAGTTCCCTGGTTTCTTTCTGACAGTGCATTGCACTAAACAGTTGGCCAGCTTGCTGCCACCTTGTTTTTGCTCAAGGGGACAATGCCACAGTTGTTCTACAACCCAGGCAAGTGACACCATGCCAGGGGCATTTTGCTTTCTTTCTGCAGCTTCTGTTTCCCAAAACGCGTCATTGCTTACAGCTCACTCTCTCTCCGAGTGCCCGTATCTCCAGGGCTAATGTTTTACTCTCTGTCCCAGCCAAGCAGCGGGGAGATAGCTTTAAAAGAACAAAATAAAACAAAAAGTACCCAAAATACGCATACCAACCTCAACAGGCGGCTGCGGGGGAGCGTCCCAGGATGTGGGATGGGGAAGGTCCCCCGGGCAGTACCAGCCTCAGTCCGCAGCCTCTGGACCCTTTTGAGGGGCTGCAGGGACTGCATCAGTCCCCTCCAGGCTCCCTCCGGGGTCGGAAGAACTGCCTGTCCCCATGTTGCCCCCTCACTCTTCTCCCGAGATGTGGGGCAGCAAACACAAGAAGCGGAACTTTTTGTTTGGATGGGAGGTTTTTTTGTTGGTTTTGTCTTTTCCCCCTTCATTGCAGGGGGCTTAAAAATACCTCCGCTGTCGTCATCTGGCACCGTGCGTGAACGTGGCAGGCTCCGGCAGAGCAGAGGCGCTGTACATTTAACAATTCTATTAAAACGTTAGTAAAGTTAACGCAGCCTCGATGGCATCTGAAATACTCAATAAAAGACCGGTTTCAACCCCAATCCTCACTGAAGGGGATACACTAGTATGTTTCTTATTTTTATTTTCCTTATAGCCTGTTAAATTGACTAATAAAGTCAACACAGAGTTCTCTGTGTGGCTTCAAAAAACTCAGTAATTTTGTTAGAAAACGTTGAAATCCAACCCCAAAGTATTCAGCCCAAATATTTAGTTAAAGTAACCCTGTGGGTTAATAAACTAAACAAAGGCAAACCATGCAAAACTGCAGCAATGAAAACCAGACTTAAATAAACGAAGGAAAGTTTATAAGAACCTTTAGCTGGAAAAAAACAGCGAAGGAAAACTGCATGAAAGTTTAATATGAAGCATGTGATACACAGGGGCTCGTTTTACAGGTATGCGGCTTCGCCTCGGACGGCTGTTGTCCCCAGCAAAATTTCGAAAATTATTTTTCTGCTAAGCTGCATTTCCTTCAAAACCTCACGGCAGCGGTTTCTGCTAAAAAAAACGCTCGGCAGCTTTTGGCAGGTTAAGAGGAGTGCTTCTCCTCGGTGCTGCAGCTCTTTCTCACTGCCCACGCTTCACCACGTTGCTAATTTCGGTGTCTGAATTGTTTGGTTATTTCAGTTCCAGTAATGTGGTTGCAAAATATTTACCTTTCACACAAGAATCTGGATTATTTTGATTAGAGACCGATGCGCTCTTCAAAATGTTTGTTTATGAGCAAGAGTTCTTCGAAAAGGGGCACAAAAAAAGATGTCTCCTCTCAACCACCTCTTTTAAACCAGTAACTAATAGCTAAACCCCGGGTTGCTGTAGGGATCGAGTAAGCCTTTAAAAGAAAAAGGAAAAAAAAAGATTGGGAGATTTAAAACAAACAGTTTAAAATATACACGCTGAATTATCTCAAACTGCCTTCAGCACGTTGGCAGTTCGGCAATAATCACAACCATCGCTGTTCTGCAGTTTAGATCGCCACGAAAAAAAGCCTTCACGACAATTGTTTTTTTATCAAATAAAGGGCATGGGATTGGTGACATGTTTTTCTCTGTGGAATAATGGGTTTCCAAAATTATTTTCTTTCGCATTATATCCCCAAAGAAGCAGCCAGGGAGAAGATCACTGGAAAAACAAGCCCCAAAATAACAAGAGATTGTTTAAACTTCTCTTAGTTGCTTTTCATTTTCAAGAAAAGCTGAATAAACAGCGTCGGCCCCGCCTGAGAGCGCGGAAAGCAAGTTTGCAATGAAAGAGACATGCAGAGGGAAAAGAGGACGGGTTTTTTTTTATTTTCTACCCTTTTCGAGTACTTAACTTTTTCCTTTACAAAAAGGAACTGCATGCAGCCCAGGGAGCACTTTATTTACCGTGTACAGAAGAAACAAGTCAAATTTAAAATTAACCTCGAGTCGTGCTGGGAATAGATCGGACCAAATGTTGGGGGAATTCCTTTATTCTCCCCTTCTGATATTTTTGTCCAATTCCGCTCCTCAGCCATCACCCGTTGTACTGCCAATGAAGGGAACGGTCCCTTTCGGTGACAAGCCCCCATGAAATTATTTTCTTTAAAAAGAAAAAGAAGAAGAGAAAGATGGACTAAGGAACTTGGTTCAACAAAGCTTTACAAGGAGAGAAGAAAGACTCGGGTAAAATACGACACATTTATCTATCAATTGCTAGACAAGACAAAGAAGGCTTAACAACAGTTTGAAAAGAGTGGCCTGTGAATGGTTACTATTCAATTTGTATTTTATTCCCCGCTGGTCATGGAATTGAGATCAGAAGAAAAAGTGAAAACACATGGCTGAGGTCAGTAGGATCAGAGAACCACCACATACAGCAAAGGGAAGGAAAAGCAATGGGAACTTGTGTGAAGAAATGGATTATATAAACAGAGCTTACCATCGCCTGCACCCCATTATCCTATAATTTACACTGCATGGGAGCATAGAAATATATTAAACTAGTGATAGGTTTCACCGTTGCTTAATGCCAATCAATTCCATTATATACTTTCAGACATGTTTAGAATTCTTGGACTAATGTGTTTATTTTAAATATCACAGGGAAATTATGACATCACCGGCAAATAATGCTGGGGAAGGTTGCCTTCCTTTTGAAGTATGCTGCAGTGAAACATGATTTTAATTACATAATCACTTTGAAACCGTAATTATATAATAAACGAGAGGGATTAAGCGGGAAGTATATAGTACATTAAAAATTGCTTAGGTCCTGGAAAAACAAACCGAACACACAGTGAGAAATGCTCGGTCAACGAGGATCCGCTTGATCAGTTCGGGCTATCGCGCTTATTTGCCTTTCGTCCTAGGCGACAAAAAGATGCCCCCTCCGACAGTCGCCGATGTTTTTTCTTCCCGGCTTTCTGCGGAGGACACAAACCCAGCGCTGGCTTCGCACGCGGCCGTCGGTTTTGGGTGTCGGGACCGAGGACCG
>NW_008656939.1:0-522 GCF_000695815.1 Acanthisitta chloris | reverse complement strand
CACCTGGGGGACCCCAAAATCACCTGGGACCTAAAAAATTCACCTGTGGGACCCCAAAAAATGTCAACTGGGACCCCAAAAACTCACCTGGGACCCCAAAAATGTCACCTGGGGGACCCCAAAATCACCTGGGACCTAAAAAATTCACCTGTGGGACCCCAAAAAATGTCAACTGGGACCCCAAAAACTCACCTGGGACCCCAAAAATGTCACCTGGGGGACCCCAAAATCACCTGGGACCTAAAAAATTCACCTGTGGGACCCCAAAAAATGTCAACTGGGACCCCAAAAACTCACCTGGGACCCCAAAAATGTCACCTGGGGGACCCCAAAATCACCTGGGACCTAAAAAATTCACCTGTGGGACCCCAAAAAATGTCACCTGGGACCCCAAAACTCACCTGGGGACCCCAAAAAATGTCATTCGGGGCCCCAAAATTACCTGTGGGACTCCAAAAAAACTCATCTGGGGGCCCCAAAAATTCACCTGGGACCCCCAAAAATGTCACCTGGGACCCCCAA
>NW_008656938.1:0-3892 GCF_000695815.1 Acanthisitta chloris | reverse complement strand
GGATGCAGGGGCCCAGCAGGAGGAGGGGGGCCCAAAGCGGCGTTGGGGGGGGCACAAAGGTGGCACCCACTGCCCTGAGTGCAGAGCAGTGGCGCGGGAGACCTTGTACTAATTGAGCACAATAAAGCAGAGATTCAGCCCAGGGTCCCACATCTGCCCCAGAGCCCCGGGAAACACTCTAGGAGCAGCCTGGTGCCCCACAGCATGGACCCCCTCTGGCATCCAAGCCAAGAGGTGCAGAGTGTTCAGCACCCCCCAGAGGGCCGGGGGAGCCAAGCCCTGCAGGGACATTGCCAAGGGTGATGGAGTCCTCCCTGGGCTTGCGGCTCACCATGCTTTCAGTTTTGCTTTCATTTCTGGCAGGTGAAAACTGAAACCTCTGCAGTGCCAACAGGCAGCACTTAAGGCACTGGCCAGAGGTTACCTTGGGGTCTGCTGCCTCCCGCTGCCTGCCAGTGGCACCAGGGACCCTGGTTGCACTGGCCCCATCTCATCGCCTCTGGTGACACAGAGCCACCAGCACAGGCCATGTCCCAGTGCTGGCTGCACCCCAGCCTGGACACTTTAGCCCCCAGTGTGGGTGCAGGCAGGTGCTGGTACAGGCAAGAGCAGGCAAAGGAAAGGCAGAGGATGGAGCTGATTTTTATTCCTGAGGTGCAGCTGTCAGCAGGCTGGCACCCCTGATCCCACCAGGAACCCCTGCCTTGGGCAGCACTGCTGCTCTGCACACATGTCCCTGAGCCATCCCAGCAGACAGTGGCATTGAGTTCTCCCCTCATCCCAATGGGCATGGGTGACCTCAACCCCTTTACCACCCCACATGCCACTTGGCACTGCCCCTGCTTGAGCACACAACACAAGGATCTACCAAGGCATTTATTTCCAGCATGACAACGGCATACACAGGGGCATGGGCTGGTGCTGAGAGCAATGCTCAGGAGAGCAAGCAGGCAGGGACCTGGGGGTGCTGGGGGCCTGCACCCCCCCGGAGGCGCAGGAACATGAAGATGGTGGTCATGGGTTGGACGTTGTAGTGTGCCAGCGTGTGCCGGTCCTCCAGCTCCCTGGAGCCGTAGGTTAGGCGCTGCTCATTGGCATGAGGCCCCTGCCGGGCTTGGATCTGCTCCTTCAGCTGCCGGACAGTGTTGGTGGGCAGCACTGTGTAGGTCTTGGACTGGTGCTTCTCATCCTTCACAAAGACCTGCATCTCCTGGGGCTCGGTCCGCAGCAGCACCAGCGTGGTGCTGTAGAAGATGCCATGCATGGCCAGGGTCTCACCATCCTGTAGGATGAGGTTGCTCACACCTTGCTCCTGCAGCGCCAGGCGCTGGCTGTACGTCGGGATGCCCCACTCCTGCTCGATTATCTCCTTCAGCTTCCTGATGGTGATGTAGGGGCTGACGGTCTTGGTCAGGCTGGCACACGACAGCTGCCTCACAGTAATGGTCACGGGCTGGGCTGGCTGCAGGGACAGGAGAGCCAGGTGGGCAAAGCTGGCAGGAGCAGGGGTGGAGGGCCATGATGCTCACAGGCTGAGGCAGCCTTACCTGTACATCCCAGGGCTGGACATTTTCAAGGCAGGTCAGTGAGTGGCAGCTGCTGACAGCTTCCCGTGCCATGAGGGCCCAGTTCTTGCCTTGGCCCAGGATCCCCGTGGGGTCGGCAGGGTCCAGGATGACAGGGCTGCAAACACAGAGGAGTGGCACTGCTGTCAGCCCCAGGCAGTGCCATGGGGCCAATGGCACAGGTCCCACCAGGCACAGTCCTTACCGGGGACTGCGCAGCAGTGCTTTGATGTGGGCACCAATCTTTTCATGCTGGAGCAAGTAGTACTTCTCCCAGTAGATGCAGATGTTCTGGTGCTGACACAGCAGCTCCAGCACCGTACGGAAGCCCTGAGCCATGTCAAAGGAGTCATTTGAGTCTGTTCCCTTCTCCCAGGCATAGATGGTCAGCAGCTCCAGGGCATACTTGGGGGGCAGGTCTGCACTGGGGTACTGTGGCTTCACCAGCTGGGGAGGAGACAAGAGATGGGGGTGAGAGCTGGCTGGGTGGATTCCTAGTGGGTGCTTGGAAAGCCAGGCAGCCTCTCACCTCCTTGTACCAGTGCTTGACCAGGCGCAGGAGGTTTTTCATCTTGGCAGGACGATACTTCACAAACTTCTTCTGCAGCTCAGTGAAGCAGGGGGAAAACTCCCCAGGGCGGCCACAGGCATCCAGGAGCTTTATGTAGACTTCTGGATTGGGCGGGGCATCCTCGATCACCTGCCCTGTGTGGCAAAAAGAAAGGTGAGGGTCATCCCAGCACTGATACTGCAACCCAGCCCCACACTACCCACAGCCCTTACCCAAGGCGTCATAGGTGGGCAGGATGTCCACATCAATGGACTCTTCAGTCTCCTTGGAGGAGAGAGTGAGGCTGATGGAGCGTGGTTTATTGTTGGGATTCTTGAAATGCGGTTGACTGATGTGCACGTTGAAGTCCAGTTGTTCCCTGTAGTCATTCAGCCTTGTCTTGATCAAATCCAGGATAACCCCTCTGTCCTGCTGCTGTTCCTGGTAGCTGGATAAGCAGCTGAGAAAGAGCACCACGTCGGCATCAGAGTTGTTTTGCAGGGCTGTGCCCTTGCCCGCTGAGCCACCCTGCAGAGAGATACCCTGCCTGCTCAGCACTGCTGTCCCTCAGCACTGGGATCACCTACTACCGTTCCTGGAGCTGCCTAGGGAAACTGAGACAGGGTACGAGCTGGAGCAGCAGGACAGAAGGAAGGGTGACAGTAGGGGTCCTGGCTGGAGCCTGAGTTGGGCAGTGCTCACCTTGACAGTCTTGTGGACATGGATTGTAGTCTCAAAGCAGTCCCGCTTCAGGAACTCGCAGATCTGTTTCACCGTCCGCTTCACCTGTTTGCAGAACTCTTTGCTGGGCTGCAGGTTGTCTACGACCCAGCCATCCAGGTTTTTCGTGGTCACCGTTCTCAGTTCACTCATGGATGCCACCTGGCCCACATCCATGCTTCCAGGTGTGCTCACTCCGGCTGTACTCTCCTGACTTGCTGCCTCCTATGTCCACTCCTGCCTGCAGATGTCTCTACTTCCTCCAGCCTGCTCCTGTCTGCAGCAGCTTTTAAACCTTCCTAGGCGACAGCCCAAATGCTGTCACCGTTGGGAACTTAAGGTGGCTCCAGGTCCTGCCCATGAGGTCCCCCGGGTTCCCTGGAGCCACTGCTGCAGGGGCTGGGAGGGGGCAGGAGGGGCTGTGTGTCACCCTGGCATCCATCTGAGGTGGTGGTGGCAGCACGGGCAACTGCCTGCTGGCTGGCTCTGGAATGCTGTGGGACCTCATAGCCCAGGTGCCTGCAGTGGCACAGGGTCTCCCCTCGGTGCCCAGCTGGACAGAGGCAGAGTCCCACCACTGGGACCCTGCACGCGTCCCTGCCTGCCTGTGCTCACACCAGGGGCTCAAGTGTCTGGGCTGGAGCGCAGCCAGCACTGGGACATGGCTTGTGCACATGACATGGTGTCACCAGGGGCAATGGGATGTGGCCAGTGCACCACCAGGTACTCTGGTGCCACCACAGACTATGGGATGTGGTCGATGCCACAGGAGACCCCCGGGGTCATCACGAGCAATGGAATGCAGCTGGGACCTGTGTCACCAGATGCCCTGGGACCACTGTAGGCAATGAGATGCAGACACTGCCAGTGCCACCAAATGTCCTGGTGTCACCCTAGGCAATGGGACATGGACAGTGCCAGTGCCACCAGGTGCCTTGGTGTCACTGCAGGCAATGGGCTATGGCCAGTGTTAGTGTCGCCAGGAGTTCTGGAGTCACCCCAGGCAGTGGGACATGACTGGTGGCAGCATCATCAGAGCCCCCAGTGCCCCCCCGTC
>NW_008656937.1:0-475 GCF_000695815.1 Acanthisitta chloris | reverse complement strand
AGTGCCAGTGTGGAGGGTGTGCAGTGCCAGTGTGCAATGCACAGTGCTGGTGCGCCGTGCCAGTGTGCGTGGTGGCAGTGTTCGTGGTGGCAGTGTGCGGTGCACGGTGCACAGTGTGCGGTACTGGTGTGTAGTATGCGCAGTGACGTGTGCGGTGTTGGTGTGCGGTGCACGGTGCATGGTGTGCGGTGCCCGTGTGCAGCATGCAGTGTCACTGTGCGGTGCCGATGCACAGTGCCAGTGTGCAGGGTGTGCAGTGTCGTGTGTGGTGTTGGTGTGCGGTTGCCGTGTTCGGTGCACGGTGTGCGGTGCCAGTGTGTGGTACTGGTGTGCGGTATGCTCGGTGCCATGTGCGGTGTTGGTGTGCGGTGCCAGTGCACGGTGTGCAGTGCTGGTGTGCGTTGCACGGTGCGTGCTGTCAGTGTGCGGTGTCGGTGCGCAGTGCCGTGTTGGTTTGTGGCACTGGCGTGCGGTG
>NW_008656936.1:4982-23015 GCF_000695815.1 Acanthisitta chloris | reverse complement strand
GCGCGGGGGATAACGGAGCTCCACGGAACAGAAACTCCGCGCTTTGTTCCCAGCGTCGCACCCGCCGAGCGCGGCGGCCCCGCGGCTCTCCGCGGCTCTCCGCGCACGGAGCACAGTTCTCTCCGCGGTGCTCTCCTCCCGGAGCGCAGGGAAAGCAAGGAGCCAGCGTTCCCCGTCACCACCAAACTGCGTTTGGCCAGGGGAATAAGTGAAAAACTCGGTGCAATTGAACAATTAATTGCACAGTCAACGCTATTCTTAACATAAGACAGCCCAATAATTAGAGTCTCGTACTGTTTGTATCCGAGCCATCCTCCTCTGCACATGCTGCATTTTCCATGTTACTTCCCATGCGCCCTTTTTAGTATGCAAAGAAGCAGGTTTGGTGGTGGGTTTTTTTTTAGCGAGAGAGAATATTTTTGTGCTTACAGAAGCGTTGAACTGACAAGCAGAGAAGCAAAACCGCCAGCATGTTACAGCTATAACCCAGCCACGTGTGCTGGTGGAACGCCCAAAACCTGTGTGCAGCACCCACCAGCACTGCAGCTGTGCAGGTATAACTTGGGTACTCCTTCCAGGAAACTCAGTGTTCCTACTTCTATCTCTACAGCAAGACTTCAATATGGTTGTTAGGATATTTTTCTTCCTTAAAAGATTTTTTTGTGCTTTGTTATTTTAAATCATGAGGAACTGAACCATGGTCCTCAAACGTGCATGAGGTCAATAACCCAACTTTGGTGACTGCTGATGGAGACAGCCTCTAACTCTCTCTGGCAGTGCATTATTGAAGCATCTCCATGTTCTCTGCCAAGGACACTACTCAACTTTGATCATGGGCACACCTGCAGCATATCAACTCAGCTTGTTTGCACTGGGTTTCCTATGACTTGGCTTACTCAACAGCTTACTAAACCCACTGTGACTGATGTGCTTCACATTTAAAATCAAACTCAGAAATCTAAGGTGGGTTCCCAATAGCATTGCAACACTGCTTCCTTCAGTTCATGGTGTTTGGCTCAAATACCTCCACACACAGGATCTATGAGAGCTGTGAGTCAAGGTGGCTCAGCAGTGATGGATGCATTGAGCAAGGAAAAAGACAGCACAGACATTTGTAACACTCAGTATCAGGAGAGAACAAAGCAACAGAAAACTCTGCAGTGGAACTCTGCAGCAAAGAATAGGAGCAGTGGGAAATATCTAAAGGTACCTTATATCACTACTATTTCACCCCAAAGACTGGGCAAAGCCATGCTTGAGAAGGGCACGTTACCCCACACTGCAGAGAGGTTTCATAAAAAACATATGGGATAGGAATCAGTGGAGAGAAGGCACAGGGAGCAACCCTCAGGGCACTCACTTGCCCAGGATGCCCCATCTCTGCCACCCTCTCCAGCCTTCCCTCTGCCTACCCCACAGCCTCCTCGGGCAGGAGGCCAGTGGGCTGCAGGGGACCTCTCCACATGCATTGGCGCAGAGTGGGGACATCTCAGACACAAACAACTCTCTCTGCAAACAAACCCCTGCTCTCCCCCCCAGAGCTCATTTCAGTGCTCATCACCTATGCAACTGTCTGATTTCTGGCAAATCTTTCCAAATCCATAAACCTTAGCTCACTTAATGTACATTTAATCTCTCTGCTGCTAGATTTATGTTGGCAGCAGCTGTGAGCAGGACTAGACCAGTAGCAGAAGAGAGTAGACACTCTCAAAGCAGTTGGCAGCAGCTGTGAGCAGGACTAGATCAGTAGCAGAAGAGAATAGACACTCTCAAAGCGCATTTTGGCCTCTATGTAACACAATTCCTCTCTCCCCAGCACCACAACAGAGCACATTTTACTCCCACAGTTATCATCTCTTCCAGCAGGAGCACCATCATGCCCGTGTCCATTAGTGATTTGCTACACTTCCCATAACCTTCCTGGTCCCAGAGGCAATTCATAAAGTGGATACTTGGGAAATACCTTCAAAAATATCTGGAGAAAGTATCTTGAACTGTGAAGAAACACAATATTGTCTGTCAGGGGTTTCTTTGGTTCCTTGTTCCCATCTGCTTTTCAGTCTTCAGGAACTTCCATGCATCTCTCAGAGGACATTTAGTCTTCTCACAGGGGATTTGAGGTTCTCTTATTTCACGTGAGATGTTGGTGCAAAGAGTGAGCTGAGTGACACTCATACAAGGTTCGAGGCCACTGCAGTCTGTAAAACCAAGATGTTAATATTAGAAATCTTTTTTTTATTATTATTATTTAGTTGTACTTCATTCATATTTTTTCTTCTTTTTAGAAGTTTTCACTTCCATGCCCAATGAGGTGGCTAAAAGTGAGGATACATGAGGGGAACAGACATCTGCAGAAGGGCTTTTGGAGGAGTAAGAGCCTATGCTGCTGCACAGCAAACCCAATCTGACAACTGAAAGATAACACAGGAAAAGATAAAAGGGATTTTAAAGAAGAAAAAAGAAGGACATTGTCCTCAATCTTTGTCACCACTTGCCATCACAAACAGGAAGAAAGGGGAGGGACAGAGGTACAGCAACTGCTGGACACTAAAGAAATGCCAAACTAAGGCCCCAGAGCAGATAGGAGTGAGCATGTGACAGCACAAAGAAGACATCCTGTTCTCCAAGCCTCTCAAAACATTTTCTCACACCCAGAAATCACTCTCCCCTTCCTCTGTGGCAAAAGGAAACTTTGCCCAAGGGTTGTAGTGCAGGAGAGCCCTCAGTGGAGCCACGTCAGGGATCGCTCTGACATGCTGAACACAGGTGTCATCTAAATACAGGGTTGTACCTATAGATTATTTTATTTCCTCACCCATTTGCTTTCCCTGTGTTAAATGAGCTCAGCTCCACCAACACAGATCCCAGCGCTGTGTTACTCACAGTGTTACAAGTAACAGACTATTCCCCATCCCGTGCTGCTGAACAGTTGACACCATTCACAGCAACCAACACATCCCTGGTTAGGTGAAGTGTCGAAGATGGCAAAAACAAACCAACCAACCCACAACTGCTTGAGTGGAGCAGTTTTCTGCCTGTCTTTTGTGTCTACAGACATTGAAAGGATCTTTTTCCTCCTTATATTTCCCCTTTAGCCATCCAGGCACTCCCTAGCCCCAAGTGTGGGTCATGTTAGTGCCTCTGCAAAGTCATGGGGTCCAGAGAGGAACTAGGGGAAAAACTGGGAACTAGCTCTTCACTCAGTTGTGTCCCATTTGGGAAGGAGCTTGCAGAGCCCCAGGGAAGGGAGATGAGGGCTCACTTTGGTACTGCATAAAGCTAGGCTCCAGCAAGATCCTACCATATCTCCTGCACCCTGTCTCCAACCTCTGCTGAAGCTGTTCTGCCCATAGTTGCTGAATTTGTAAGAGCTGCAAGTGGTGGTGGATCTGCTGCTCCTCTGCTGGGTTTTTTTGAACCCTAACACATGACTTTGCAGCTCTTTAGGACAAGGCTATTTTGCCCTGTATATTGGAGTGACACTTCACTGTGGACTGGAAATATGTTTTCCTATAGAGCACAGCACAACAAGAAAGGGCCAGAACATGCTCCCGTGAGGGGCACAGAGGGATGGGGCAGAGTGGTGCTCATCTCAGACTGCCAATGCCACCACAACACCCACAGGGACAATGGGACTCCACAGAGTTGTGCACCAGACACCCCAGGAAAACTCTGTGGGGACAGCCAGAGGTGACATTGCTAAGGATGGAGCAGCCGAGACACAACCTAACATGGGTCATCTGGCATTGAGCCACATATATGCACAAAGAAGTGATTTGTATTGGTTTGTCCTGTAAGAGCAGTATTCCAAAAGGAAAAGGGGGGAGGAAGGAAGGGTTGTTTGCAGAAATCACAATGTCAAGTACTTTTATTTCCCTCCCCTCTTCAAGAACCACAATTGTCCCTCTAACTTTGAGGGAATTGGCAGGGGAGGAAGTTTTGATGAAAGACACTTGAACATGACTCCTGACTTGGCCACAGAGCCTCCTGGGAGTTACAGTCATGTCTTCTCCCATCCAAGTTTCTTTTTCTGGCACAATTCCACAGCACAGTAATGCCCCAACATGACACAGCAGCTGCCCCTGCCTGCACGGCCAGGGCACAGCAGGACCGCGGGACTTTAGTAGCTACAAGACAACACTGGAGGCTGCTCAGGATCCAAACCTTATCGGATTTGGCCAGAATATTTCAGCTTTCTTTCACACCCTTCCTCTCCTGCAGAATTCCCATGGAAACAAAAACAAAGCTCTCGCTGTTTGGGTTTGGTTGAGGTTCCTTTCCTTCTCTCGAGGGGGTGTGGAATCAATTGGTAAATGAAAAGCTAAAAAAAGATAACATATTATGTGTGGAATAAAACATGAGATACCACTTCTAGATTTATCTTCCCTGCAGCGGTGCATCTCCCATCTGTGTCACCCCTTCAGAGCCTCAGGGGACAGAAATGGGCCTCAGACCTAAAATAATACAGTATTTCTTGTATCACAAACTTGGTTTGGGGCAGGAAAAGCCCAAAGCCAAGCTCTCCCATCCGTTTCCTCCCTGGCACATCGTTCCGCAGATACCTGGATGCCACCGTGTGGCAGCTGCCCCGTGCGGCGGAGGGACAAGGATAGGGACAGTGCTGCAGGGAAAGACACAGCTTTAAGGAAAGAAAACGGGCACAATAGAATAAAACGAGGGGGCTTTTATGCAGCAGTTCACAAACCTTAAAGGAATGCCAAGCACGTCAGTATATGAAGCACAGTATCTGGAGGAAGGAGAGAGTGCAAACCATCTCCGTATGGTGTTAAGCTAAGACACTCACTGTCTTTCTATTTAAAGCCCTGCAGGAACGTGAATATCAGGTCTGAGTGAGCTCAACAAGTCCCTCTGAACACAATTTACATGGTTCTCTCTACCACAGGGTCTGGGCACCTGACAGCTTTTAATGCCTTACCATTCCCACAGAGCAGGACACAATCCACCTTTTCCTGCTGGAGAACAGAAGCCCAGGTCTGGAAAGGCATCTAGTTAATCACAGAGAGCAGTGGAATGCCCCTGGGGTCCAAAGCAGCTTTGGGATGAGGACACAAGCTGTAGGGTGCTCACTGCTGCTGTCCCCCTTCCCCTTTCCCTCCACCTGGAAAATGATGCAGGGTGCAACCCTGAAGACAAGGGATGTGCTATCAACACTGGGTACACAGGCATGTCCTGCAGGCCAAGGTGTCCTGGCAAGGCCAAACCATCCTTCCTCCTCTACCAGCACCCCCAAACTGTCTCCTGCCAGGAGGGAGCAAGAAGAAAAATACACAACCCAGGCTCAGGGTTTGGGATGTGCCTTTGGGATATGCCTATCCATCATCTACCTCCTGGGTATGCATCATTCTTCCATTGTCTGACTCTGGGGAATGCCTTATTTTGCCATCAAGTACATCTGGGGTATGCCTCATTTTTCTCTCGTCTACCCCAACAGCATTGTTCCTTGTTTATTACAGTTGCAGTTCATTAAATGGTGAATTAAACATTTTATCATTTGTCCACAACAGGTTGTCAAGTCTCTTTGTTATTATTAGCAACAGGAAAGTAGCTAACTACAATATTCTCAAAGTATTTAATGAGTACTTGAGTAAGAGCTAAGTAATGAGCATTTCTTCAGTGAGGAATCTAAGTGAGACTCACTCCACCCATTTTCTTAACAGACAAAGGCTTATATAAGCTGGATGTTACATAAACTCTTAAAATAGGGAGCCAGAGCACTCCCCCACCTTTGGGTGATAGTGTGACTGCAGCCCACGGGTACCTGAGATGACACTGAACAAGCTCCAAGCTAAAAGGCAACTGATGGCCAGACCTGGAGCTGGCAGGAGCCAGCAGCATAAACAGAGGTGTCCTGTGTGTGCTGACACCAGCCCTGAGCATAGCTCAGGATGTGAGTCTGGATTTGCCCTCACACTCCTCCGGAAACAGCCTGTACAGTAACGCGCTCCAAGCACCTTTGTCATCGCTGTGGTGTTCAAAGAACATATCTCCATTCTTGTGTGGTAGGTCAGGCTAAACACCATCTGATCCCAGGGTGTCATCCCGAGGGAATTATAACTGGTGCTTAGGAGCTTAGGAAGAAATACACAAGTGGGACATGATTATGGGGAAACTTCTCCATGACTCTCCCTGTCTCCAGGGACTTGCAAGCAAGGGACTCTCCAAGCCAGAAGTGCTATCTGTGCGGTTTTACTTCTCCTTCAGTATCCTTCAGTGAATTGACTGGTCACTTTTCAAGTTCACATGAACTTTCAACTTCCACAATATCACACAACAAAAAACACCACAATTTACAATCAATTAGCTGCAGAGAACAGGGAATCCACATCTTGCAACATCAACTAGTATAGCTGAAAAAAGCAGGCTGGTAGGGGGGGCAGACTCTTCATCAGGTCTTGTATGCCTGAAAGCCTGTCTGTCTAGAGATAAATCATCTGTCACCACAAAGAAATAATCTTTCTCCCTAGACATCTTGCATCCCACCTTAAAATGCACAATTCCAACACTCAGATGGTAGATTCAGCTGACACCAATGGTTCACAAGGTCAAAAAAAAGTTTCAGGGATGAGGACTTGCAATTCTTTTCACAACCCAGACACCAAATTCTCCTTCTAATGCAGGTATCAGATACAGTTTCATGAGAAGTCAGGGATACTTATCTGGTTGGCAGAAAAAAAAGGGGGGAGAAAGACCTTCAGACACAAGATTGTTGGCCAGGCAGAGCAAAACGTGTCAGGAGTTACTCTGTGACTACAAGGGAGCTATTCATTGCCGTAATCAGTTTGCTCTGTGGTACTTGCAGAAACATGCCAAGGCTGCTCTGTGATTCTGCCTGACTGACATAGTGTTTGTGATTTGCCTAACCTTTGCTCTAAATAAATGGGAGCTGCACAGAGGGAATTTTGATGCAAGTCCCTTGCTTTTAAAGCATCCTCCCTGGCTGCATCCCACAGGCTTCCTGAGGCTTTGTTTTAAGGGAGAGACAAACAGAAGGCAGGAAGGAGGAGAGAATGAAGAAATTAAATGCAAGCTGTCTGGCCCACACAATAAATAAAATACAAAGAAAAGAAAAGAAAAAGAAATCATAATAGCCTGGCTTTGGTCCTTTGGTTCCTGCCATGTTATTTATCTTACTTCAGAATTAAATCCAGATGACATAGATAAGACAGGGGTGACCCCTAGTGCCCTCTCCAGCTGCAGCTTACACTGTTATTCTCTGTATTGATATTAAACCCAGAAAGAGAGGGAAGAAGCACCACCTTTCAGATTTGTCCTTCATTCACAAAGCTTCACTTTCTCTTTCTCTCTCCTTTCAGAAACAGGATCTCATTTCCTCTCCCTACTCAAACTCTATCACTGTGAGGCATTCGCTGCAGCATCCCTTTGTTGCTGTTGTCTGGGACCAAATTAAACACATTTGCTTGTACAAGAACTTATTATATTCCACTGATTCTTTATCATAGAACATTTGTATTTATTATCCTTACAAAAAAGAAAGAAGAGCCTATTTTGCTAACTCCAGGCTTGTCAATAGCTAAGAACAGCCATTCAAACTTCTGAGAACAGACCTTTGTCTTGTATAAAGTTTATTTTGCAGCACCAAGGCACTGAAAGGAGCAAGTCTTTTCTGTGACAGTCATCAGTATGCACCACTTTTTTGTCTTCTAGCAATGTCAAAACTCTGCTCCTGTGACTCAGCCTACACCACACGTACCCTGGTCACTGTGCTGGGGATGCACATCAGGGGCTTTTCCTGGTGTTATCATGGGGGAACAGCACCTCTTTCAGAAAAATTTTGAGACACCTCCTCACATTACTTTGGGATGCACAGATTTCCTTGAGGAAATCAATGATCTTATCATAAGCCTAAAGACTTTTAGCTTCTGTAATGGGGAGGCTTTGGGCATCTCTCTACTTGCACAGGCTTCCTGCTCTGCTGGGGCAAGGGCTGTGCCCACCAACACATTTGTGTGTGGTACCACCCCAACACATGGTTCTGTGGGACAGGACTGTGCTTCTCATCAGTTGACACCTCAGAATTACACGTAGAATCATGGAATTTTAGGGGTTGGAATGGACCTTACAGACCATCCCAACCCCCTGCCCTGGGCAGGGACACCTCCCACCAGAACAGGTTGCTCAAGGCTTCATCCAACCTGGCCTTGAACACTGCCAGGGTTGGGGCATTCACTGCTTTACTTGGGCCAGTGTCTCACCACCCTCACAGGGAAAGATTTCTTCCCAATATTGAATCTGAATTTCTCCTTTTTCAATTTACCCTCATTGCTCCTTGTCCTACCACTACAGTTCCTAACAAGGAGTCCCTCTCCAGCTTCACTGTTGTCGCTTCAGATACTGATAGGCTACTATTAGGACACCACACAACCACCTCTTCTCCAGGCTGAACAGCCCCAACTTCAGCCTGTCCTAATGGGGGAGATACTCCATTCCTTTTATAAACTTCATGGCCTCCTCTGGGCTTTCTCCAACTGTTCCACGTCCTTCTTACACTGAGGGCACCAGAACTACATGCAGTATTCCAGGTGGGTCTCATGAGAGCAGAGGGGGAGAATCACCTCCCTTGACCGGCGGCCACAGTCCTTTGGATGCAGTCCAGGAATTGGTTGGTTTCTGGGCTATGAGCTCACACTGCAGCTCATGGTGAGCTTCTCATCCACCATCACCCCCAAATCTCTCTCCTTGTTGCTGGTCTCGATAGGATCTCTTAATAGGATCTTGCCAGGCAAAGGAGACACCCACTGACAGTTCCCACAGCAACATTTCCATCCTCCAGAGAGCAGCAAAAGCCCCTGTGCAGCCTCACAGCCTGCCACAAACTTGTCTGATGCCTCTTCAGCTCTCTATTTCTTCCCTGCCCCTGTAGGCAGGCAGCAGCACTGGCAGCCACTACCCCAGCACCTCTCCTGCATCACCAGCTGCACCAAGGCTCCTCCGCAGAGCTCGGGTCCCCAGAGCTGCCATCCTCACTGTCTGAGCCCCATAAACACTTTGGCACCTCCCAAACAGGAAGTAATTCTCCAGCTCAGCCTTGGGGAGCCCTTCCTGGAGCTACAGCCAAACCCCTGAGCTCTGCACAGCCCAAGCTCACTCCATCTCCCTCACTCCCCAGCAGATACTCACAGTGCCACCACAGCTCACGGTGCCATCACCACCCAGCTGGCACCTCCTTCCCCTTTTGCCACCCGCCAGCCCACATCTTCACCAGAAACCACTTCCAGGTCTCAGCCAGCCCATCCTCCTCAATATCTTTTAGTATTTGCACAAACTCCCTGTTCACTCATCCGCAGCGTTTCTACCCCTAAAGCCTCCAGGCTCCCTGCAGCCCTTTCTACTCCCTCAACGAAGCAGGCACCCCCATCCTTCTTCCCAAACTAGCCCTTTGTTGGCATTTACACCTGTGACTCAGCCCATCTGAGGCTGGATCAGCCACAGGTGAGGCAGGCTGATGCCTCTGGAACAAGTGTTTTGCTCATTGCAGGGCCGGGTAAACACGCTGCAACCACAGTGACTGCATTTTTAATAGTTTTAGTACAAGTTCTTTATCTGTTCTGGACATAGAATCATAGAATAGTTTGAGTTGGAAAGAACCTTAAAGACCATCTAGTTCTAACCCCTCTGCCATGGGCAGGGACACCTTCCACTAGAGCAGGTGGCTCCAAGCCCTATCCAACCTGGCCTTGTAAACTTCCAGGGGTGGGGCAGCCACAGCTTTTCTGGGCAACCTGTGCCAGTGCCTCAGCACCCCTACACTCAAGAATTTCTTCCAAGTATCCAATCTAATCCTGCCCTCTGTCAGTGTGAAGCCATCCCCCCCCGTCCTGTCCCTCCAGGCCCTTGTCCCAAGTCCCTCCCCAGATCACTTGTAGCCCCTTTAAGTACTGGCAGGTGCTCTAAGGTCTCCCCAGAGCCTTCTTTTCTCCAGGATGAACAACCCCAAATCTCTCAGCCTGTTTCCATAGCAGAGCTGCTTCAAGCCTTTGGTCATTGAGGTTATAATACTGTTCTACTTATGTGTCTATTCTCTGAATCATTTTCCCGTGGTTTTCTATCTCTGGGTTCACATGTTCACTTACTTAAATGAAAAGCAGCAGTATCTGAATTGAAGTTCCTCCTAGTGTTTTATTTTTAAAGCAGGATTCAAGGAGGGTAGGAAGTGTGCTAGTCATTGCATAATTTTGGTTTTATCTGGTGTAAATCTTGCTTGCTTTGCTTGTATATTGCTGTGATATCCTGTGCTTCCCAGCATGACACCAACTCTGCATTGCTCTCATGTCTCTGCATCCAGCACTGCTCCAACCTTCCCACTTTATTTTCTTTTCCCCCTCTGTTTTACTTAAATATGTACAAAAATCTCATCCTCAGAGCCACTGTTTCCTTCTTTCACAATGCTCCATGGTGTTTCTCCTGAGTTTATTTTCCTTGTTAGCTATAGTAAACACCATTTTTTTTCTGTATTGCTGTTCTGACTCTATCTCATCCTATGTAGAGAAGGCACTACAATATCTCTCTCTATAGCACACACATCTTTCTATAGGTGCATTTTTAAAAACAGAGCATTTTTCTCTATAATCACATTTTTCCTTGGTGCTAATTGTGTATTCCTGTTATGTTCTGCATCTAAAATAACTCTGTCAGGCTTACATGTGCCTGTAGCTACTGGAGTACTAATTTTGAATATTTTCACTTAAACTCTGGATTCATTCACTCACACTAACAAAATGCTCAAAATTATCTCATCACTTTAATTTTTCATTGTCATATGATTCAGCTCTTTTGCATGCCACTTTCCAGGTTTGACACAAATCCAGCCAATCATCATCATTAAAAATACTTTCATTAAAGACTGGAGGTTTTTTTCCTTCCAAAGGCTACACTTGTTCAAGGAAACTATAAATCCTGTGGTTTGCCTGACCCTGCAGGTCAGACCAGAAGATCAGAATAGTTTATTCTGGTATTCATACTTTTAAAATTACAAATATCTGGACAAACTGCAACTGCATCTGGTAGAGAGATGGTCAAACAAGATAAAGGAGTTGCTGATTCTGATCTTAAATTCTCCAAATTCACCTACAGTCCTGCTGAGAGACCCACTTCTCCCTCCATAATCAGTAATAAAGCTGTTTTTACTTGTTTTGTTTTTCATCTGAGCACTGTTATAACTTCCAAAACTTCCCTATTCAAATGATAGAAAACTGGGCTAATGCACCTTACACCACTTCACTTGGTCCTTCTGGTGATGGAGAGTCAGTGCTTTACCATGATTATTGTTGCATTAGTGTCTCCCCAGCTTCTGACTCCTGTAAATCAGAAGCTGACTCACTTGGAGGAGTTTAGAGAGCTGGAGTCAGCTCTCAGATTCTGCTCCTTCGCATACTCAGCAGTGTGTTCTGCTTCTACTGAAGTCCTATGCTGGAGCCATGGAGCTTAGCAGCCAGGGTGGCTCTGTCCCCTCTGGCCACCACATAATGCTGCACACCCCATCTCACTGGGAGCCTAGAGGCAGCGAGGCTGGAGGGAAGAGGATTTTATGTCATGGCCCATTGGATGGATCTCAACAGGGAAAAAAATGGGGTTGAATGAGTCATCAAAGTTCTGAGACACCATGAGCTGAGAAAAACCCACCAGACACCCCATGGCACCACACAACACACGGAAGAAGAACACAGGCTGGAGCAGATACCACCCCCTAACACAAAGCACACAAATAAAGGTTTTATTTTTCCTTCAGAAAATCCATCAGGAAGCATAAAACTAGTCTGAAAAAAAAATCTATTTTGCTCTTTAACCAACACACATGCAAAAAGGCAATGAAAAAAGCTGTGTGCTGCCTTCCCAGAGTTTAGACCAAACTCAAAGCTGGTATCAGCACTCTGCTCCCAGCCCTACACTAAAATCAGTAGCATAATTCTCTATTACTCCTTTTTTTCCCCCAACTCCCAGTCATTTTGCTCAGTGAAAGTAAAACATGTAAACCCAGACTTTGCCATAGGGTGAGAACTCAAAAAGGAAACACAAGTGAAAAACAAACCCCACAAAACAATTCAAGAAAGACAGAACCTGACATACAAAGCCCCAGCAGAGTCCAGGCACTCATTTCTGTTTATACTCACCAGCACAGGAGCTGCACAGCCCTCAGATGAGCACTGCTGGGGGCATATTCTCACCTTCCTTTAATTCCATCCACAAATCTGGGAAGAATAAAGGATTACAAATCTCAGCATGCTTGGCAGATAAAAATACCCAAGTGTACAGCACATGATGAGCTGCGTGGAAGTCTTTTTGAAGGCAATAACTGGACACAAGTGTCTATCCCATGCTGGGATCAGCCTGCAGAGCAGGACGGTATTTACCGACATGTATCGCAACGCCCATTTGCTTGGCTAAGCCATCAGATCCTCTTTCAACAGAGGACAAGGTTAAAGAAAAAGCATTTAAAATTTTTGCATTTCACCCAGTTTTTGCACTCGTTCAGCTGGCAATCAGTGTTCCACCATAGATTTCTGAAAACGATTAACAAATACATAAAGAACACTAACAAGCAGAGCAGCCAGTGGCATGCAGCCTTGGAGGTGTCAGTCTTCATTAAATCTTCAAACAAAAGTGGCCCTGAAGTGCCAAATTCCCTTTTTACCCTCTGTCACACTGACTGAAGGAATGTAAACCTGACCCAGAACTGGTTCTTCAGCAATTTAATTGTAAGTATCACATGCAGCAGCCTGCAATGCACACCCAGAGATGGGCCACTTAGGTTTGGCTTTCTTTATTTTGCAGCATTCTCTGGTCATTGACTTTCTGCCAGTCCCTAATGGATATCTGGATACCCAATTACCTTGGAGAAGCAGTCTCACAGTCATTGCTGGGAGTTTTCTGGCTCTTCCATATGTAGCTGGATGACATGAACACGATGGGCTTGGTTGGCATCTGCTCCACTGCTGTCAGTCTCCAGCTGAGGACAGTGAAGGTTTCCGTGCTCATACAAAGGTTGGCATTTTTTGAGGTCACAGCACCATTTCCTGGCATCACCCCAGGCAGGTCCTTAAGCAAATGACCAGCATTTACTTGGGATTTACATCAATGTTGAACTGAAAAGCTGTTTCAGAGGACACCTGTTTCCAAGTCTTTGGGTTCTCCCCATAACCAAACATCTCCAGGCTGGTTTGTGTGAGTGGAGGCTGCAGCTGGGTGTGATTCAGAGCTGCAAGTCACGTCAGTCAATACTGAAGTATTGACTTAGGTAACCAAGGGCTGCCTGAGCAAACTGCCCATCCCAGATCCAAGCACCCTTATCTCCTGGCAGCACCTTCTGCCTTTAAAGCAAAAACACGCTTTAGAGTCAGGAATGGAGTTAAACCGACATGGGAGATGACTTCACATCACTTTCTCCTGCCGTTCTTGGAATTACGAGAATTAAACCTCATGCCAACAAGTACCCCACAGATCCAGCCCCAGCAAACTCCTGCTCCAACCAGCCAGCACTTACCTGGATCTGAACTTAAATTCCCTCCAAAGTCCCTAGGAACAATGTGACGTGTTGTGCTTGGGCGTTAATCCATGGGACGCAGCCAGCAGCAAGAAATCCAGCACTGTGCCATGGATGCAGCTGTTTCTGGAGTCTTTCAGAGAGGGCCGTAGCACCCTTTCTCTGGGAGACAGGTGTCCCACAAGTGGGTGAAGTGAAGAGATAAGCGTGAGAAGACACAGCAGCAGCAGCATGGAATCACCCAGCGCGGCTCCAGCTCCAAGGCGCTTCCTCTTTCCAACGTCACATTAGTGTTACACGGAAGGACCAAATAGCATGGCCTTTTTTTTTCTTCTTTTTCAATAAGTAGTTCATTTTTTCTTGTTTTAAAGGTAGGAAGAAGTGATCTTTAATCTCAGAGCAGTGGGGGGAAATTTTGTGTGTTATTCCTGAATCTAAACTTATTACACGGAAAGGAAAAATCTCCTGCAGTTCTCAGAAAAACCAGGAAAAACTAGGGCTCTGGCCAGCCACTCTTCATCATTTTTAATAGATCTGTGCTGTGAGGGAATTCACACTACTTTAAAAGTGGGTGAATAGAGGCAGGGAAGTGAGAGGCTGCACAGTGGGGGCAGGGGAAAAGGTGCTCCAGGACTGTAAGTTCTGGCTGAAAACACCCAGCCCCAATATAGTGTACTTGTCCGGTGTGAAACCAGCTCAGGTATTTCAGATTTGCTAAAATATCTTGACAAGGTGGCTCTGCTCTGCTGCTGCTGCTTCTGGTGCCTGCCTGGCCCCCAGAGAGCCACATGCACACAGCATTGCACTCCCAAGGGACACTGCCAGCCCCAGGAGGATTTCCAACTGGGGAGGGAGCACACTCCATTCCCATGATCATCAAGCAAGAGAGCTGTGGCATATTTAGGTGTCCAAATGTTGATTTTTATGCAAACAGGTGGCAAATGGGGATATTTCTTGCAAACTCCTCAGAAGTGCTTGATTCTAGGTATTTGGAAGGTTGTCACATCTTTACTCTGAATCACTTTTCTTTTCCATTTCCTTTTTCTTTTGTCAGGCTGAACCCACAGAGCAAAGCTCTTCTGAAGCTCTCATTAAGGATGAAAAGGGATGCTGAGATTCCCTGGGAGGGATCTGAGTGAAAAGCCCTCTGGAAACAGAGTAGTGGGGGGAAAAAGGCAAGGATTAGGTTTATTGTATCTAGGTTGGTATTTATATTAGCGCTAATACTTGTTTGAAGGTCAGTATTTCAGCAAACTATCAATGAGCAGCTGAGTCACCCTGTCTTGCAGATGGGGAGAAGTGTGCTACTTGTGAAACACAAGACTGACTTCACATTTACAGCCCAAGTCCCACTGCATTTTTAAAGCACTGAACACATGATGCTGCTCATTACCCAACTCCTTTGGCTTGCTGGAAACCCAGCCTAACCTTTCTGCACTGCAAACAGCCTTGGACCCTTTAACAGCTGATGACATACCCCACTGTCTGATTTTTGGGAGGCTCCTTGTGACTCCAGACAAAGTTGTGATCATTCAATATTTGGAAACGCAGACTTTAGAAGGATGTTGTAAAAGGAGCACCTTTGCCTTCTGATTTCAAAAACCAGTGATCCCTTCAGGAGATTACAGCCCTCCCACCCCAAAAAGGCTTGTGTGGGGCAGTACCACTATTAATGATTTTACTGACCGAGACAGCACTTGCACAGCAATAGTCTGGGCAAAGGCTGGTTTTAATTAGGAGCACTAAGGCTCGTTAAGTGACCAAGTATGGTACTGAGTCACGTTATATGAAACAGCATGGAGATTGCTCAGGGCCATGGAGTTAAGACCTTCCTTTTAAAATCTTTCCTAAGACTGTTCCCCTGGGAGGAGGAAGCCAGCAGGGTGTTTAGCATCACCGCTCCAGCAGGAACCACAAACATGTCTGATCAGAGGCTACAGAGGAGGATTTTGTGGACTCTGAGGAATAGACATGCTGAAATATTACCTCAGTGGAGACACATGGCTGGGGAGGGCACTTCTAACATTCTCATGCAGCCCCTAAAACACTGAATTTAACACCAGCCAGCCCTTTAAACAGCACTTTTGCATGGAATGTTGCAGTTCTGTGAAAGTGGAAGCAGTGCCTTCAGGGAGTGTCCTTAGATGCTCTCCCTGTGACTCTTCACAGGGCTGTGACTGGGCAGATAATGTGCTGAGATGGATGTGGAATAGCAGCAGCAGGACCTGCCTTACCCCCCACACACTCTCCTCCTTCCCAGCTGCCCATGCTGGGCAGTTTGCCCAAGGAGGGCTCATCAGTTCCTTGGTCATGGGAGGACGAAGCCTTTGGAAAGATGCAACAGACCCAGCAAGCCTCAGTTCCTGGTTTGGGGGAAGATAAGATGTCTTCTGGGAGTTGTAGTCCCAGGAAACCCAAATTTGCGACCTTCCTCAAAAGGTGAGCCAGGAGAGCTGGCAGCCTGCGACTGTTTCCATAGCTCCAGTGCAAGGGAAAATGTGTTGAAATTGAGAGAAATTTTTATAGGCAACTCTGCTTGGAAATTAGCAAGCTCCAGTAGGAAAACTTGAACATGTTTAGGAGAATTAGACACCAAGGAAGAAACTCTTTCTGCCTGGACGAGAATTGGAAAAGGGTGGTATTTCTTGGAGTCTGCAGTCCAAGGGAAACTAGCCTTGGGGTTCAATAGGAGGTTTGAAGGCTGCTTGAGGAGAGAACGTTGCCTGGCCACAGAGCCAGGCACAGCTAAGGCTTAACAGGCATGAAAATATGCTGCCGGAGCTGGAGAATGTAGCTATGCAAAATGGAGATGGAGAGTTTGGACCCCAGTCTCCACTGGCTGGGTGGTGGTGAAGAGCTTGTCTTCTTGCCACTTTTGCCTGGGGCTGAAGCTTTGGGGTAAGGCACACTGCAGAGCAGTAAACAGAAAGTACAGATGAAGCCAAAAGAAGAACCCATTGGTACAAGTGAAGAATTACTAACAGAAAGTCTACAGCGGTTGTTTGTGGTTTCCATAAGCCACCACAGTGTTTGCAACCTGAAAGAGGCAGAGGAAGTGTTTCTAAGGACGACTGAGAAGAACTGAACCCAGCACAGGCGTCAGACTAGTAAATCAGAGAGCAGACACTATGTTTGCCCACAGCTTCAAGTACTGTTATTGGGAAAGTCGTTTATATTCTTATTATGGAAAAGACTATTATGTCCTTGTTTGTGAGAAGAAATGTTGTCCTCTGGCTACACAAAATTCACTACAGCATGTTCTGTGGAAAGTCAGAATGCATCATCTAAAAGTTCTGGAGCCCACTGGGAGAACCACCACCTTCCATCACCCTGCTAATACCCACCTGCACAGCCACCAGCCCTGCGTACCCTCACCCTTGGGGCCAAGCCTGGTCTTGACCCTCAGCTATACAGATCCCAGCAGCCCAGGCTCTTGCTGGAAAGCCACATTTACATGCAAGCAACTCAGCTGTGGAGGTCTTGGTTTCATTACTGATGTTGGCTCGTGTGTGGCTGCCGCAGCGCGTCCTCTGCAGCCTCTCTGTGCTGGGTTTAAGGCCTTGGTTGAGAAACTGCCATTACTTACCCTGCTCTGGTTTGGGGAACAGCATCAATGGGAGTCCTGCACTCACAAACTGAACACTAAATAACTGGAAATAATAACCAGTGAAGACATTTATGAGCTGAGTGGGGCCCTAGGACAATAAAGGATGGTTGATGGTAGCTCATTCATTACCATCTGCACATATTGGCAGTAATACTGACACCAGCAGTCAGAACCACAGCCTTACAAAGACCTCTCAAGATTATTTTCCACTTTTACAAATTTAATCAGCTTTTTCCCCCTCAAGCAGCAAAAACACAAAAATGTTTTTCCAGGTAATATAGCCATTTTCTATTTAAAGAAGTGGAGTGAACGCCAAAGCAGAAAAACCTAAATTAAAACTGTTATTCCCATTTTCTACATGGACATCTTGGCAATAGCTTCTTCTCTGAAGGAACAGTCTTTTTGTTCAGTGCCATAATTCATGGGCTTCTAAACCACAATGCTGATGGATGGATTCTGGAAAGATGGAATTTAATCTGATTTCCTACATCTTTCTCTGGACCCACTAGGCTGGTGTAAGTTTAGATGGTAACAGTCATATTTTCTGTTTCATGAATAAGCTGTGGCGATCTCCTGTTCTCCTTCTCCACAGCTGGCAGTTTCACAGGGCTCCTGCAGTTTTGGGAAGGAAACATTTTGTGTTGTAGGAGAGCACTGAACAGAGCTATAAGGAAAAGATCAGAATAAGATAACACCTCATAGCCCAGCAGCACCTATTGATTGAACCATCCCTTTTCTTTCTCCAGAAATCCAAGCTGGCCTGAGCACCCTAGTTCAGCTGCTGTTGAAATGACGTCTGTGGGATGGCTGTAGCCAACCCCAGGGTGTTCCCAGATAAAAACCCACCCCAAGGCACAGATAGCAGTGTGCTGCTGGAGCATCCAGTTCAAGGTCTGGGTCTAGCCAG
>NW_008656936.1:0-4963 GCF_000695815.1 Acanthisitta chloris | reverse complement strand
CTGCTGGAAGATAATCTTTGTACCACTAATGTAGCCCAGAGTCTGGTTTCCAGAATGACTTGGTAACGGAGCTATTCTTTTTGTTAATTACACTATACAAATAGAACCTTATGGACCTGATTTTCTGCTTGTTAGGAAGAGAAAGTTAATCATACTAGCACACAAATGACAAGATTGAGTAAAGACTCAGCTATTGTACCAGCAGTTCAGCCTGTCTTTCTCAGAAGGAAAATGTTTCACGTATCCAATGATGTTGTCTTACCATGTAATTTTCCTACGGTCCTGAATTTTCCAACAGTGTAACATCTGACCCCAGTTTGTGGTGAATAAAGTGATGTTAACTGACCAGTTATTTAGTATATCATCTCAGGGATAGAATTAATACCTTCCCCATACAGTGGTCTAATATTTTATGTGTATAAATGCACCTGAGGCTCAGTAAGCCTTACTAGCCTTACTTCTGAGCATTATTAAGTCCCTACCAGGACTTGAGAACCAGGAGTTGTAGAGAGGGTATCTCCTGCACTGAGCTTCTGGTTGAAAGAGGCTGATGACAAACCACACTCAAATCCATGAGCTTGAACTGGTTCCTCTCCAAACAAGCCCTTCTTTGCCATGTCCAGAAGGTGCTGAGCAAGAGTCCATCATCTGGATGTTGGAGATGCTCAACAGATGCTCCTCAGATGAGCTGGTAGCTCTGTGCAGCTCTGCTTCAGGGGGTCTAAGGTGCAAGAAGAGAGATAGGGCTGTTAGAGGCTGATCTCCAGAGCATATCACTTACCTCTTCATTCTGCAGGCTGGACTGAGACTTGTCTTTCACAACAACACCTCATCTGGGTTTAAGGCCTCCAAGTGGTAATGGTTCCACCATCCTTGCTCAGAAACCACTCTCCCTAATTACCCTTTCAAGGAATCATAGAATGGTTTGGGTTGGAAGGGACCTCAAAGATAATCTAGTTCCAACCTTTCACCCAGGATAATAAGCTTTCAAGGATGAATATTTCCATTTCAGCCTCTCCTGTGGGAATTTGTTATGACTTCCCCAGCAATACAGCGATGCTGTTTCATGTGTAGGGGCCTGGAAACTCTGCTCATACCTGCTCTCCCCTCACCAGGCTGCATTTGTGAACAAATCATTCCTGTATTGCACACATAGTTCATTGCATGTAATTTAAGGTGGAGGTGTTTAAATTGAAAACATGTCAATGTTCCATTTGACCTCTGGATGCAGGATAGAACAAGGTGTAATGGTTTTGAACTAAAAGAGGAGGCATTTAGATTGGATGTTAGGAAGGAGTTCTTTATTGGGTTGTTAGGCACTGACACAGGTTGTCCAGAGAAGCTGTGGGTGCCTCATCCCTGGAAGTGTTCAAGGCCAGCTGGAGCAACCAGGTCTAGTGGAAGGTGTCCCTACCCATGGCAGGGGCTTGGAAGTAGATGATCTTTAAGGTCTCTTCCAACCCAAACCATTCTATGATTCCACAATATTCGAAGTGAGCAGGACCAAGCAATAGGACACTCACCAGCAGCTCACTCCATGTTGCATCCCCTCCATCCTGGGAACACCCTGGGTTTGTCCTCCAGCAGCAAGGGAATGGAGATCACATGGGCATGTTTGCCTTAGACAATAAGAGAATAGCCAAAGGCTCCAGCTCTGTCTTTTTTTTTGATGGAAAGGCAGCCAGAGAACTGCCCTCTCCCACGAGCCCGACGCTCAGCCTATGAGATAATACAGACTGGCCTTTTCTTTGCAGCTGTATTGTTTTAGTGCTTGGAAAATAGCAGCAGGCTGAGCAATGAGTCATCTGTCACTAGATGGGGTTAAAGTAATTTCCGTTTTCTGTTGCCATGGGGAAATCAACGTCCTAAGATTTGTCCTTTCTCCCACTCAAACACGTGGGAGTAGAAAGCCTGAAACCCAGCAGGACTAAACATCTTTTTTAATTATTTTTTATATTTTTTTGGTCCCCTTATAAACAAACTTCTCTCCGTGGCCTTGCAGCTGTCAGTCTGTTCCCGGAATCGTCCTGTTAACAAAGTCATTCCCCTTGGATTGCAAAAAATCCAGAAGTAGAGTTTAAGTAAATATTTGACATTCATATAGGAGTTGCTTCATGTTATCACTTGTAAGAGCCTCTTTGGCTTGTAAAGTTTTATGTGTACATACGAGGGGGTTATAAACTTGACATTATACAAATAAAACTGAAACTTCAAAGGAAAAGTAAATTAAAGCAGCAGCCCCCACAGCATATAGTGTCAGGATATAGTGCCTAACAGAAACAGGAAAGAGGAAATTGCAGTGAATACCGTTTTAAAACCTCACTAATGTATAGCTTATATGAGTAGCAGCACAGCAACATCTAGTGTTGATCAGGAATATAGCTGGAAGTTATCACATACTTCATTAGCAGCATTTTGATGAATTCAGGAGTTCCTCAGACCGTCACACCACTGCCCAGCCTCAGCTCCTTCTCCCCTGTGTTTGAGACTTGTCATTCCTTCATGCTCCATGTCACTGCCTGCATCAGCATTGCAGAAGTGCAATCATCTGGGAATGGATCGTTAGGAGAAGTACTGGGGTTCTACTTCAGTGCCAGCTGAATAGATCTGCAGGTTTAAATGTGATTAATTTAAATGGTGCAGCAGTGGCCAAAACTTTTAGCATCTGAAAGGAAATTAAGAAAGCAATTCGTACCTGAGAGCTGATCCCTTTAGCAGCTGTCCTGTAAACCCCAGGAGCAGTTAAACACTGCTGTCAAACTGGCAGAGCACTCAAGAGTTCCTGCTTTCCCTAGGAGTGAGCATGCTAAGTGGTATGTCACAGAAGTTCTCGTTTTGTTGCTCCTTTATTTCCCCACAAATGCAGGGATTACTGTATTATGCACAGTTTAACACCATCTGTAGAAAAACTGACTGAGGTGCAGGTGGAATCTCTCACCATATCCCATGCAGACACTGCTTTTCATTTAAAAGACACCTGAGGCTCAAAGTTAAGTTCTTGCTTCTTATCTCCTCTGTAGGTATATGTTATGGATTAACATTAATTTAGTTTTTATTACTTAAATTTAACTAAACTAATGAAGATTAACTTAACATTTGTTTAGTTTTTTTAGTTTAAGTTTAATTATTTTTAATGGCTTTGGTGGACTCACAAGTTTCCTTCACATAAGCAAACCCTTATATCAGGACTCACTGTGGACTGTTTAAGCAAAATAATTTGCCTCCTTAGATTGCAGCTCCTATTACATAGGGTTTGCTTCATCTTCAGTAAAATCATGTCCTTTGGGTTTTCTCAAACAAAACAAAATTAATGACTGGCTGCTTTCCAAGTCCAGCTGTCTTGCAACACCCTGCGAACAGATTTTTTGCCACATTTAAGTTTATTGCATGATCTAATTAGCATGACTGTGTAGGTGCGTGGAATGCACTGGGGGAGAGGAAAAATACAAGTGTACAAAATGCTGTTATATAATTTGCTATGGGAACGTGCTTATTGCAGAGACCTGGATCACCCTCTCTTTTCAGCATTGGGAGCGAGCAGTTAGGCAAGGAAAAACAAAGAACATTCAGGTCTATCACAGAGAAAAGGGCCAAGAGAAGGAAAGTCTGACTAGCACCTGATTTTTGTGGCTTAGAAATAGAATCTCGATTTTAAAAGGTATTAATTCTATACTTACATTTGCTGCTTGTCTCCAGACAAAGCAATTCAGTAGAATTCAATGCATGGCTGAAATTGAGGACTGCAAACTTTTCAGCTACACTGCGAGGCTCATTGAACATCAGAACGAAATACAACTTCTAATTAATAGCAAGAAATTACAGATTGTTAACCACTCTGGCCACGAGAAAGATGTCAGGGTGTCTATTGCCGGTGTGGAAGGTGACTGGTCTTTCATGATGCATGGCCTGATAAGGCACTTATCCAGAAATTGAATTTAAGATAACATTTGATCCCATCTGTCTCTAAAAGCACTTCCTGGAAACAGGAGTGTGGCAGAGGGACTGCTGCAGGGCCAGAGTATGGAAGGTAGCCACAGGAGTATCTGGGTATTTATCCCAAAGAAAACAGATGTGTAGGTGGCCCATGGGGATCAGCATCACATCACAGCCCAGACCAAGCCTTAGGGTGCCTGTCTGCTCCACCAGTATGTGGCATTTGCATATGGCTGGACTTCTTTGATCTGTTTTGCTACTCTGTCTCATTCTCCAAGCAATCAGCATAGAGAAGAGGGAGAGGAAGATGAGCTCCTTGTGAGCATAACTGGAAGAAGAATCATGAAAATATAGTGTACAGATTGGATACAATCTGCAGCAGCTTCTGGTAGATCATTCTGGTAGAACACCCTCAGGACAACTGGCCTCTAGAGCCCATAGACAGAGACAGGAAGCCAAATAGCCCCCTTGAAATCCAAGAGGAAATGGTTAGAGATCTGCTTAGCCACTTGGATCCTCACAAGTCTATGGGACCTGATGGGATCCATCCCAGAGCAATGAGGGAGCTGGCAGAGGGGTTTGCCAAGCCACTCTCCATCATTTACCAACAGTCCTGGTTCATTGGGTAGGTCCCACATGATTGGAAGTTGGTGAATGTCACATCAATCCACAAGAAGGGTTGCAGGGAAGAGCAGGTCCTGTCTGACCAACGTGAGCTCCTTTTATGATCAGGTGACCCACCTGGTGGATGAGGGGAAGGATGTGGATGTAGTCTACCTGGACTTCAGCAAAGCCTTTGCCACCATCTCCCGTAGCACACTCCTGAAAAAGCTGCAGCCCACGGCTTGGACAGGGGCACTCTCTGCTGAGGTAAGAACTGGCTAGATGGCCCAGAGAGTGGTGGTGAATGGTTCTGCGTCGAGTTAGTGGCCAGTCACTAGTGATATTCCCCAGGGGTGGGTGCTGGGCCCAGTTCTATTTAATATATTTGTCGATGATTTGCATGAGAGGATTGAATGCACCATCAGCA
>NW_008656935.1:0-397 GCF_000695815.1 Acanthisitta chloris | reverse complement strand
CCAAAATCCCACTGGGGGTCCCCAAAATCCCTGGGGGGGTCCCAAATCGCTTAGACACGTCCTGGGGGTCCCCAAATCCCCCTGGGGGGTTCCAAATCCCTTAGACACGTCCTGGGGGTCCCCAAATCCCCCTGGGGGTCCCCAAATCCCTTAGACACGTCCTGGGGGTCCCCAAATCCCCCTGGGGGTCCCCAAATCCCTTAGACACGTCCTGGGGGTCCCCAAATCCCCCTGGGGGGTCCCAAATCCCTTAGACACGTCCTGGGGGGCCCCAAATCCCCCTGGGGGTCCCCAAATCGCTTAGACATGTCCTGGGGTTCCCCAAATCCCCCTGGGTGGACTCTAAATCCCCTCAAGACTCCCTAGAGGCCCCCAAATCCCTTAGACACGTCCTGGG
>NW_008656934.1:0-871 GCF_000695815.1 Acanthisitta chloris | reverse complement strand
GGGAGGTTTCTCAGGCGGCAGTGCTGTCCATCCTCCTCCCCAAAGCCTCCAGTGGTGACAATCACGTTGGGTTTGATAAGAACTGAGCGGTGACCATAACGTCTCAGCCCAGGAATTCCTGAGTGCTTTGCACACACTGCTGCAGGGACACTTCCAGCCACCCAAGCAAGGCCAGCACCATGAGGAGCTGCACCCAAAGAGAACCAAGCAACTTAGGCACAAATGTGAACCAAGGATGGCATTTTCAGTGAGAGATTAAGCATGCTGCATTTTCAAGATGACTGGCTTTGTTGAACTCCATGAGGTTGGCACAGAACCAACTCTCCAGCCTATCCAGGTCCCTCTGGATGGTCCATCCCTTCTCTTCAGTGTGTCAGCTACCACTGTGCCGACCTCAACTGCTGCTTGATGCTCCTTCAGCTTCTGAGACAGCTCTGAGACCACTTTCATGGGGTGCAGGCAAGACTGGCCAAGAGACTGCAGTTTCCTGAACTGCTGCAGCAAGACATGAATCACTGCAGTACGCCCAAAAGGAGCACCTGTCTGACTAGGACAGTATTTGGCTACATGAACAGCAAAGAAAGGCAGCAAAAGGACAAACTCCTGGAAGGTGGATTTCTAAGTTTCTTGCTAGATTTTGATCCAACCTCTCAGAAGCACTGAAATGACATTCTAAACATGATAAAAAATAGAGGAGAATAGACAAGCAGAGACAGCGCTGAAGGAGCAGGAGAAGAGAGGAGAGGACACGAACAGCGACAGAGACGAAGGAGCTGGAAAAGGGGAGAAGAAACGAGCAGAGACAGAGCAGAAGGAGCAGGAAAAGAGAAAAGGAGACGAGCACAGACAGAGCTGAAGGAGCAGGGAAAGG
>NW_008656933.1:0-3468 GCF_000695815.1 Acanthisitta chloris | reverse complement strand
GAAGAGAGGAATGAAAATATGTGAGAGGAACAACTACATAGACATCAAGGTCAGTGGAGAAGGAGGAGGTCCTCCTGGTGCCGGAGCTGAGGAGCCTGTGGTACAGACTACGGTGAAGCAGCTGTGCCCCTGCAGCCCATGGAGGTTCATGGAGTGCAGAGATCCACCTGTAGCCTGTGGAGGAGACCCGTGCTGGAGCCGGTTGGTTCCCAAAGGAGGCTGTGAACCTGTGGGAAGCCTGTGCTGGAGCAGACTTCTGGCAAGGATGTGCAGACCCATGGAGAGAGGAGCCCACACTGGAGCAGGTTTTCTGGTAGGACTTGTGATCCTGTGGGGGACTTGCACTAGAGCAGGCTGTTCTTGAGGGACTGCACCCTGTGGAGCGTGACCCATGCTGGAGCAGTTCGGGGAGAATTGTCTCCCATGGGAAGGACCCCACACTGGAGTGGGGGAAGGACTCCTCTCTGTGCAGTGGCAGAAACTACATGTGATGTACTGACTCTAACCTGCACTCTCCATCTCCCTGCACTGCTGGGGGGGGAGGATGTAGGAAGGAGAGAAGGGAAGGGGTTGGGGGAAGGTGTTTTTGACATCTGTTTTACTTCTTATTATCCTGCTCTGATTATTCTTGGCAATAAATTCAATTAATTTCCCCAATTTGAGTCTATTTTGCCTGTGACAGTATTCAGTGAGTGATCTCTCCTGGTCCTTATCTCAACTCATGAACCTTTGTTATATTTTCCTCCCCCCTGTCCATTTGTGGAGGGGAGTGATAGAGTGGCTTTGGTGGGTGCCTGGCATCTATCCACGGTCAACCCACTACAGTGGATCATAAGCACACTTTATGGTCTCTAATTCTCAGGCCTAGGGAATGCCTGATTGACCCTTACTCTGCTGTTGCATGTAGGATTTTTTTTTGATGCTTGTGTCTGGGACCCACAGAAGCCCCTAGACTGTAGTCTGTTTTGGACAGCTGCCTAGCTTCCAGAGGCAACAAGCAAGGTATTACATAGTGATATATTCACACTGTTTTCTTTTTAATGACACTTTTTAGTTCTTATCAACGATGTTCATTTTACATCTAGTGAGTAGGAAATGCCAGAAATAATGCTTGCAGAACTTGAACTCTGTTCTTTGACATGCAGTTTGGCTGTGTAGTTTATGGCCAGCATCAGGCATAGTAATGAGTAGTATCGGTTAAACGGTAGAGACTTTATCTTGGACTTAAGTGTAACTGAGTTATTTGGAAATGTAGCAGTTACAGATGGACTGCAGCATGGCTAGACTGGAGGTTATGTGACTCACAGTATAGCATATCCTCTTATAATTTGGGCTGTGTGTCATCAGATGTATGCATACACATGCATGTGCACAAGATGTGCTTTGTATTTCCAGAATGCTACTTCATTTTTTAAGAACTTTAGTGTTTTATCCAGCATTTTGAGTTAGAAGAATTGCAATTACTAAGCTTTTGCAGTAGTGATTTAATTAATGTCTCATCTCACCAGATCACTTTAATCGTAATAACTTTAGCACTGTGTAGCCTTCCCTGAAGCACTAGTAGCCAAGATGAGACAAACTGATTGCCTATCTCCACATTTTCTGAAATATTTAAAATGTGTAAGTATCTGCCCTAAGTGTCCTACAAATAAATGAAAAATTATAAAGCTACTGAATTGGGATGCATGTATGGTATTTTTGAGTCTTGCTTGACTTGAAGGAATGTGACCTTAAGACTTTCTGTATATTTGGGCCTTTTTAATTAAGGCTATCCCATAGAGAAGGGGAATGTAAAGGGGTTGTCTTAAGTGGGTGACACTTTCAGATATTATAGTATTTGTTAATCTCAGAGAAGGCTGCCTGGCAAGCAGGTTGTGTGTTACTCCTTAAGGTTTTAGTACTAAAAAGCATGACATGCATTTCCATTGTTCTGTTTTGTTCTCTTAAAATTATACAAGTAATTGAGAAATTTGGGTAAATGGCTTTTGCTTGGGAGATGAAACTTAAGTTGATATGTTTGCAAAAGCTATGTTACTATTTAAGATATGTATCCTAGTTAAAGTATTTAAAACATATGTTTTAATGTTCATTGTAGCAAAATATTTGGAGGTGTTAAGTTGCAAAACCCTTTGCCAGAATATTGGAACAGTGTAAGGACCAATGTTTAGCCAGTTGTGCCACTTGGGCCAATTCTTGTGTGATAGACACTTGTCCATTGTGCAAAAATTCTTGGTTTTAAGTTAATCCTTAGGCATCTCTGCAGCTAGAAACCTTTTGCTGTCAGACCTAGGCAAAGGCTGAAATCATACTCTTTTGCAGCACCCTCTTTAGCCTTGTCAAAACAAAAGCCTTGCAATGGAGTAGCTTTGACTTGCAATGCATTCTGTGAATATGCATTTGGTCTTGCATAAAGTCTGCTTGTATAACCCTCTAATTCATGGATATAAACTATGCTGGTGTGCAAATGTTTACTTGGCTAGAATAACTATCTGTAAAAGCAGTCACCTTTATTAAAAGAATGTGCTTCTTAAAATGGATTGAAGAAAACTGAATTTCATCTCTGCTCCCTATTACTTCTCTTGTAGAATAGTAACTGTGCCCACACTTGAGCCCAAATGTTTGATGAAGGTGCATGATATTTTATAGATAAGTTGGAAAGAGAAGGCCTTATCAGTTCTTAATGATATTGCTACTTCAGTGAGATCTCTGCCTAATGTATCTTTTTTTCTTTGTGACAATTTTATTCAAAATGCTAAACAAAATAAGGCATTGAAGCTCAACTCTTGTTGAAAATTTAGCATTCAAATTCAGTAGATAATCGTAATGTTTCTTCTATTGTGTAATTCTAAGGGTCAAACTGTCACCAAAATCGTGAATAAAACCCCTTAACACCAATGTAGTATTAAGAACAGGCATTATTTATGATGGTACTGGATGTATGGGGGATGCTCTGCCAAGGGTGCATCCCAACTATCCAAACGTTTTACTATTTATACATTTCAGAAAATAAAGAAATTAGTGCTCATTGGTCACAAGTTAACTGACTCTTACTAATTAGTATTCTATCCTCTACTGGTTAGTGATTCTCTCGCTTCTTACACTAATTAGTCCACTTTTGAGTTGGTGGCTTCTTGGAGGGTCTTCCATGGGGGTTTTGGATGGCCTCTGATGGTCCCTTGTGGTTGTTGAAAAGATATCCATTAGTGTCCTTTCCATGAACTTTGAGTCTTCCTTCCATATATGGTCTTGGCTTAGCTCCTTATCTTGTTTGCAATTATAAAGTTCCTTATTTTTGGTCTCAGTTGATTTCTGCTGGCTCCTCTGCACTCCTCCAGGATGAGCTGGTCATTATTGTGAAAGATTAGTTGTTGTGCTTTAGGAATGGTATAGCTGCTTGCTCATTTCCCCCACCCCCCACCTCTGTGGTGGGATGGAGAGAAGAGTTGGAGGCACAAAAGGTAAAGATCA
>NW_008656932.1:46301-46707 GCF_000695815.1 Acanthisitta chloris | reverse complement strand
CAGCCGCGGTGTGCAGCCAGCGCAGCTCCCGCGCTCACCCGCGCCCGCCCCGGACCTCGGGATAAATCCTCTCCCTGTGGAGAGCTGCTGCTCTGCCTGGCACTGCCCGGGCTGAGCCAGCCTGCTGGGCCCTGTGGGGAGCTGGAGCCAGACACGGACACTGCCCACAGGCTGCAAACAGCTTCCAGATCCAGCCGCGGTGTGCAGCCAGCGCAGCTCCCGCGCTCACCCGCGCCCGCCCCGGACCTCGGGATAAATCCTCTCCCTGTGGAGAGCTGCTGCTCTGCCTGGCACTGCCCGGGCTGAGCCAGCCTGCTGGGCCCTGTGGGGAGCTGGAGCCAGACACGGACACTGCCCACAGGCTGCAAACAGCTTCCAGATCCCACCTGTGCTGGGGGTCAAGGCT
>NW_008656932.1:32556-46237 GCF_000695815.1 Acanthisitta chloris | reverse complement strand
TGAAAACCCCAAAGCGACAAACAACAAGATCTAAACCAAGAAGAAAACAGAATACTGTTTAAATAAACTTCCTCTAAATCTATGGCAAGTCACAGTCCGAGCTGACGTCTGAACCCAAATCCCCAGGGAACAACCAGGTCTCGTTCCACAAACAGATGCAGAGGGAAAAGGGCATTTGTGAAGGGCAAGGTAAGCCACAATGATGTCATATGGGGAAAAATACTTGAAATAAACATCTCTGCTACAGAACAGTGGGTCCAGTCCCTCGTGCTCCCTCGGAGCAGAGCTCAGGGAGTGACTTCAGCATCTGCCCAACAGGGATTTTATCCCCAGGACTGGAAGGAGCAGCCAGGCTCTTGCAAACGAATGCAAAGTGATGCATAGATCAGATTCCTCACGGAAACCATACCCGGGAAGGCCTGGGTGTTTAGCAGTCGTCAACTCCTGGCTGAACCCTCCGGCTGGGAGCGCAGTGCCAGCAGCTACTGACTCAGACTCTGAGAAGGTACACTGGAGAAAAAGCATCCATGGGAAAAATGAGGGTCACAGCCTTGGGATCTCGGTGTTTATGGAACAACTGTACAGCAGCAATCAATCTCAACCACCCCAAAAAGTGATGGTCAGCGAGGACAGCAGCACTGCCCCACGGCAGGGCTGACACAGTCCTGCAGAGCCAGGCACCTGCCTGGTGCCAGGTGAGGGACTGAAAGGGAGGGCAGGAGGAATGTGCCAGAAAATCTGCACTGCTGAGAGTCTGAAAAACTCCAAAGTTTGAGTTAGACACTGTTAACAGGTTTGGAAGCGAAGGTTTAGCTGATTCTCTACTGGTGTGACTGGCTCTGTGAATTGCTGCAGTGTTTATCCTGGGAGGTCTGCTGTGAAGCAGATCTGGTGCTGTCATTCCTTTTTTTTTTTTTTGCTCTTGAAACAATGGAAGAATTGGTGTCAAGTTCTAATTGATGAGTTATAGGGAGAAAACTTAATACTTGGAAAATCCTATACCATAAATCAGCTTTTCCAGGCTATTTTTCAAAGCACTGCTGCATCTCCCTGCCAAGGCAAACACTGCCACCACCAGGGTGGGGACTATCTCCCAGAGTCATTCTGGGAGCACAGATTTGGAAGGAAAATTGTTTCCAACTCCTTTCGATAAAGAAAGGTTTCCATAATTTTCAGAGCTTGTCAGCCTGCTCGTGTGCACATTTCTGCAGCAGATCCAGCCGAATTCCTGCTTCCACCTGGGCTGGTTTTTAACTCCTCTCCCTGTGCCAGGCACCCTCCCCCTCCACGCAGCAGATTTTCCCCGTGAACACAAGATGGCCTCAAATCCTTAGTGCAGCCGTCTGCACAAAACACCAGAAAGAGCTGCTCAGAGACCTCCTGAGCAGCCTCTCCCCAGAGCTCCATGACCTCTCCACTCCAACTCCCAGGAGCTCCACTCCTGCTTCATCAGTGACGTCCCTCCCTTATCTGCTGCTCCCAGAACAGGGACGAGCAGGTTATCATCCCTGTGCCAAGCAGGACGTGGTGCAGACTGTTAAGCATCCAGAGGAAGGTTCATAAAGTCCTTCTCTCCCTTCCCCATTCCCTCTTCACAGACAGAGGCTGAGGGAAGCATGAGACATTACTGATCACTGTACCACAACTGAGTGTTGAACTCCAGTCCAACACCTGTGGATGGTACATGGGACAACGGGAACACAAGGAACAAGACTCTCCTCTCTCCAAGCTGGTGTCAAGCTAGAGGAGTATTCCCCACCTCCCAGTAGTAAAATTGCTCAGACTGAGAAGTTTTATAGCCCTAAACATTTCTTACTTTTTTAAAAATCAAGTGATGGTGTGCTCAGTACCTTCAGCTCCTCTCCCTGCAGTGACTAACCCTCCAAAGCACTGAGGCCACTCTGGCTCTGTCACACCACATTGTGAATGATTCCAGGAGTGCCATTTCCCCTTCACTGCTCCACCACCCACCTTGTCAGCCCTGCTCTCCATTCCTTCTCCCTCACCTCGCCTGACCTGCTTCCAAGAAGCCCTAACCAGCAGCAGGACTCAGAGCAAGGTCAGTTTTGTGACACTGTCTCATCCAGAGCACTGAACACCGCAGGGTCTGCAGCAGCAGAGCTGTCTGGGAAGCCAAACCTGCTCTTTTTCCTTCTTCTTTTCCTTTGCACTACTTGAAGGGAGATATAAATCTCCCAGCTACAACCTGGCAGTCTGAGGTCTGGGCAGCAGGCCACACAGAAATCCAAAGCTTCCTTTAGCTGCACTGCGTTTCCTTCCCCCTGAATACCTGGAAGCAGCCAATGCCTACGTTTATTAACTCCTGAGAGCAGCTGCCTTCCTCCCACACCGCTCAGCTTAGCTCACCTGCTATTTTGATGTTCAGGTTAGCATCCAGGAGTAGATTTTCTGCCTTCAGATCCCTGTGGACTATGTTACGACAGTGACAGAAGTTGACAGCAGCCACTATTTGCTTGAACTTTCTCCGAGCTTCCTTCTCGGCCATGCGCCCGTGGGCCACGAGGTGATCTGTGAGGGGCAAAGGGAGAACACAGTGGTTATTGACACAGGGGCAGAGCCCACATTGCTTCTCACACTGCGCAGAGTGCTGTGGGACAACGTGGGCACCAGCTGGTTTCCAGCTCCAGCACCAGACAGGGTCACCATGGAAGTGACACGGGCAGTGACTTCGGCACATCGTTGCCAACCAGCCCTCACCTGGGCTGCCTCCAGCTGAAAAGCTTTGGAACTGGTTTTATTTAGAGGACAGCTGAGGGGATGGCTGGAAAAATCACAACTGTTTTGTGACACCCGTGAAGGTTTACAAGTCATTTTCTACACCCAAATAAAAAGGCATCTTTCCAACCTCTGCCTTCAGTCAAACCCCAAGGCTCACACTGCACCATCCCAGCAGCAGGAGGTGCAGGCTCCTGCCCATGTGCCATCCCTCCTGCCCTCTGGTTTTCCACAGGAAACGTGTCTTTGGTCCAACATGTCTCAAAAATAACTCCTGGCAGAACCAGCTCCTCACCTCAGCTCTCCAGCACAGCTCTCAGCTGCAGGAGGTATTCAACACCATCCCTCTCTGCAGATCAGTGCAAAAACACCTTCCAACATCCAGCAGTCCATTTCATGACAAACGGAGCTGGCCTCCGCAGCTGAAATCTGAGCACTCCCAAATTCTTTGCTGAAAGCCTGTGCTCTCGCTCAAAGGTTCCGTTTGTTGCCAGCTGGGCTTTCCTTGGAAGCCAGCACTGCACACAGGGACAGGAAAAGCCTCTCCAAGAGATCACAAAGGCAGGCACACAGCAGTGACCCAGCTGAGTCAATCTGCTGGAAACCTGGAAGCACAAGGCTCACCAAGCCACTGCTCACTGTCCTGCATGCAGGGATGGACAGCAACAGAAACGGCAGAGAAAGGAGGAAAAAAGCATCTCCCTCTCCTGAAACAGCAGCAGAGCAGGCAAAACTCTGCCAGGAGAAGCATGAAAATCAAAGTGGGAGGTGAATTAGGAGGTACAATTATCGTCCTTTCCTAATACCTCTCTACCTGTTATGCAAATCTGGCTAAAAGAGATAGAGCAGGTAAGAGATAGAGGTAGGAACAGCAGTTTGCAGGATTATGAAGATGAGGACAGTGCTGCAAAAAACCGAGAAGCTTCCTGGAGAGTCCCCAGGAACCACATGTGGGACCAGGGGGTTCCCAAGTTCCCCAGCTCACAGGAAGAGCCTTGGAGGTTTGCACCAGGCCTCTCCTCTCTGTGGTGGGCCATGAGGTGCACTAGCAGAGGCACCAGACAGCCAAACCCCAGGGCTCACCATCCCCCTGCTCACTTCAGGAGGCTGTGACTCTTCAGCAGTGCCACTCAAAGTGCCTCCAAAGGCTTCTGGCCAGAACCAGGCTGAAAGGATTCGCTCCCCGACCTGCGCTAGGCTGGGGCTCGACAGGGATACCTGTTCTTGAAAATAACAACAATAAATCACTTGTGCAGGTTTCCCATCGGGTGGTTGTGTTTTTCCCCAGTCACCCATTAATTAAAATACCTGCGACATAATTGACTCGCAGTAAATACTAATTACCAGGATCCATCAAAGCAGTTGTGCTGCTCCCGACTGCACAGCAACCTACTTCTGCCTTCACCTGCTCCTGTTGTGCAACAGACTTGAGTTGTTTTGCAAGGAACTTGTCAATTAACTTTTATTCATTGGATAAACTTATTCCATAAGCAAATCTCAACCAGGGCTGGGGAAGGAAAACCATCACCAAGTCAAATCTGACCCTCGACTCACTCGCTAGGAGAAGCAAAGTGACCGTCTCAAATTGCTCTGTCGTGTTCCATTAAGGCATTTGCATGGTCATAAATTTTTTACTCCAAGGAGCTGGGAGACTGTCAAGCTGAGTGAAGCAAGGGCTGCTCCAATTTAAGCATTGCCACTGATCATCAGGTAGTAGCTCAGCTCCTAAACAAGGTCACTCACACCTTCCGCACCGCTCGGGTTTGGGAGCGCAGACAGTCCATACAGCAAGTGCTCTTGAAACAAAGCACAAGGCTCCAACCTCTCGACAATCCTGGAAATATTTCAGCAATTCTCCTGCAGCAACGAACCAAATCCAGCTGCTGCAGCAGGTGCCTTTCTACAGGGCTCTCCTAAGGGCATTTTTGCCCAGAGAGGTTCACCAGTCGGTGGCACGGCGGGCGACACGCGCTCAGCCCCGCGCCCTTCGGGCCCCGCTCACGCACAGCACACTCTGCTGCCCCTTTGGTGAGTCAGGTCTGCTCGGGCTGCACAAACCCTTTCTCGGTTAGGCGTGAAATTTCGCTTTTCCCCACGCCCCGGGAGCCGAGGCCGTCCCCGAGCTCTGCACGTAGGCACCGCCGCAGCCGCTGACATTTCTGCACAAGCTCCAGAGGAAGGACAGGAACAATGAGGCTACAGAATACTTCGCATACCACCAAGGGCAACTGGATGCCAAAATTAACCATTGAGAGCTTAGTCTGCACAAACCCCTCATGCAGCAGAGGCTGCAGAGCTGACCTGGCACTCAGCTGGCAGCCAGCACTCTGCTCTGAGGTGCCAAGCTCACCCAGCGCCGATGCCACCGCGCTCCTCCGCACACGGCAGAGATCCTCCGGTGTCTTCAGAGAGGAGGGAATGCTGCCTTCATTTCACAGCCCTTAACGACAGCACTCCTCCCTGGACTCACGCGGAGCATCGGATGCTGCTCTCTGGTTAGAAGCCCAAGCAAATCCTACACTGTAGAAAGCAGCTCCTGCTTCAGAGACAGGACTAACACATAAGCTCCCACTTCTTGCCCCTGGACAGACGCCTCGTGCTTTTAAGTTGCTTTCTGTCTGGTAAGCAAACACTGCTGAAGCTTCACATGTCCTCTGTGTGGTGGATTAGGTCACATTTCCAGTGAATCTGGTGACCCTGGAATGCTGGAAGCAGCCTGACCTCCTAGAGATGGGCACCACGGCGCTGGTTAGCACGCCCTGCCCGGAGCTCGGCGAGCTCGGGAGGAGGTGAGGAGACAGGGCAGACATGGTAACCACACTAACCACTCGATAATTTGCACCATTTCTCTGAGATAGCTTTGTTCATCAACCAAGCACCAGTGTTCCTGTCAGCGAGGACTGCAGATTATTTACAGTGCTAATAGCAAACAGCTCAAACCAAACCAGATTTTTAGCCTATATGCTGTTTGCCCTCGGAACAGGACACTCGAGGGACCTGGAACAAAGAGCACCCTATGTTTAAAAGGAGACATTCATTTGTTCATGATGTCAAACCAGCGACCCAACCGCACGCAAAACACGGATAGGGACAGAAATAACAGTTTACATTTGGCTGCTGCAGCCCACAGCACGACCAAACCCTCTCCCTGTCCCCACGCACTGCTGTGCCGATGGGGAACCATCAAACCCTTTCCAGTAACAGATGAATCGAAGACACTTACGGCACAGCGCGGCCACTGAAGGAGCTGTCAGCCCTCTTACTGGAAGTTGGGACAAACAGGTGGGACAGCCCTCCTAGGTGCTGACCCAGCATCCCTGCAGAGCTCAGAGCGACCAGGGACAGGACAGATACACATCCAGCACTGACTGTGGCCACGGAGAGAAACCATTTCTCTCAGCTGAAGTTCCAACCTACAGCACTGCCTAGGTAATACTGACAGCCATCACAGCAAGCTTTGGGAAGTTTTGGAAGCATCAGGGAAGCAACTTAAGATTTGCTTCTAAGAAGAACATGCAGCTCAGGCAGCACAGGCTGTAACTGGTGCTGGGAGGCACTGGCTGCACTCAGCCTGACCCTGGAGTTTGGCACACAGACTCACAGCTGTCAGCCCCTTCCCCTCCTGCAGCTCAGCACACCTTAGAGCCTGCGCCGTGCACTGGGGCACAACTAAAATAAGGAGAACAAGGGCTCAGCACAGGCCCATTTCACAGGGGATCCCCCAGTGCCCAGCAGGAGACACAGCAACAGTGGCTGCAGCTGCCCAAACACACCTCACACTGTCCCTGCAGCACTTCCAGTGGTTCCCAGCAAACCACCTGCCCTCAGAGCAGGCACTGAGTGAGGTGCCATGCAGGTGAGGTTTTACCCTCAGCAAGAGGTGAACCTCAGCTGCCCACTGCAAACCAGTCCGCGCTGCCATAGACCACAACGTGAGATCCCTCAGTGCTGGAGATGTAACCACTGCAAGGAAACCTTCCCAAAACGGGCTCCTGTTTCCTCCCTGCAAATTGCTTCCGCTGTTAGAACAAAGTCCTAATGCCTCCTCAGGAAACTCTGATTACAGAAAGCTGAGGCTGGAGCTTCCCTCTCTGCTCTGAGCGCAGTGCCCAAAAATGCTCCAAACCTAGAGGGGCACAAGCTCCTGGCTTGGGTGTGGAGACACCTCACACTGCTCCAGAGCTGGCTGCTCCCAGCTACCAGCCAGGATGAAAGGCTGGGCAGCACCATGGAAATTAGCCATGCTAATGAGCTGAATTTACTACAGCAGAAGATCTTTCAGAAAGCAATTAGGTTTTCACTCCGACTCATGCAAAAGGCTATTTTTGTAACCAGGAGAATTCATTCCAAGTTTGTATATGAGCTTGCACATAGTTCTGGATATAAAAAAGGATGAGCCCAGCCCTGCCAAATTCAACAGAAGAGGGAGAAAAAGTAAAAGTGGGTTTATACTTTTGTGTGGTGATGCACACACGAGCCAATTCCAGTGCACAGGCAGGTGACTTTGCCTTTGGAAGTGCTGAGTGTGTCCAGCACTGTGATTCATGTCTGAATAAACAACTGGAAGACTCAGCTGGAGGAAGTCAGTTTTTCACCAGGCAATCCACACTTCCCAAACATCAGCTGCCACTTGCTTCCCCTTCGGCTGCCACCTTCTCAGGGGAGAAACCCAGAGGATTTGGGCTGTGCTGAGAAGGCATAACAACCATCTCCAGAGGTACTGAGGAACTGGCACAGATTATACTTACTGGAAACAAGCACTTTTCAACTCTCATTTTCTTTAATTTGGGGCTTCTCTTCCTTCACTAAGAGCTTCATCTTTTACTACAACTCAGCTTCTCCTCCAGCAAAGTGAGAAGTGAAATCAAAAGTGAATCTTATTGCAATGACTGGAGAGGACAAGGAGAGTGTTCCCACATGGCTGACACACAGACACTGCCTGGAGCAGACACGCTGCAGCCACTCAGGATTTTCCCCCTTTCTGGAGGTTCACATTGGCAAAGCCAGTACAGACCAGCCTTGCAAAATCCTGACACTGTCACCCAGCACGAAATTCCAGTGTGTAGGTCAACTCCTATTTCTACGAGTTTTGTTATTGGTCACCAAACAAATTAACGGATCAGTCCACAGTTCCTGCTACTGTGCTGCTGATGGTTTTTTTCCTGCAAAGAACAGCTCTCATGGTCAGGAACACTCAATGGTGTTGAGAAGGGATGTGACTAATGCTTGCTAAGATAACATCAGATATCAGAAAGATAAGGCAAGACATGGTTTCAAGCACAAGACACTCCAGAACTGCAGGGCTGCCTGTTGCTTTGAGAGCTCCTAACACACCAACAGTTCCAACACCATCAACGAGGTTCAGAGAACTTGCTGGGAAGCAAAGTGTTCAGCAACACTAAGATCCATGTGGATGACTATTTCCAAGGTCTCTGACCCCAAAGTCAGCACAAAAGAGGAGCAGCACCACCTGTCAGTGACACCCAAAGAAGAAACAGAGGTTATGTGGGTTATTTTTCCATTGAGTTGGCCTCACTTGTTTCTTTCCTCCTCTTGCCCATGGAAAGTTTGCAGGCTGAAGGGCACCCCAGCTGAAACAAGAGTGTGTGGCAGCTATTTTCAGTTTAGTGTAGTTGACCAAGTGCATTATCTGATTAAAGAATGCAATAAATGTACTTACCAAATATTTCCCCTCCACTGGCATACTCTGTCACTAGATAAATCATCCTCTCCGTCTCCATAACCTGGACACAAGGACAGAGAAGTGACAGATAAGGTGATTGCCGAGTGCAACAAGAAAGGGATCCAAAACCTGCTTTATTCTTTCTGAAACACATGTCACCAAATCAAAATGATAACCTTCCCATGCCCTACAGAGCCATGCAGCAAAGATGAACCTCAGTTTTGCTCCACTGTCACGGGGCAGGACACAGAGCTCCCACACAATGACCCTACACATCCAGAAACTCTCAGTCTGCACCTTCCTCATGGTGCTGTTTGATGGTGTGGCTGGAGGGGCAACCAGCACACCTCTGTGGAAAGGGCAGCACATGTGGGTTCTGCCTCTGGGGGCTGTTTGCAGACAAAGAAAAAGGTCAAACAAGCTGGAGGAAAAGTCTGCAAACAATATTCACCAGCAGATCTGCTGCCAGTATTGATCCCCTTCCAGGAAAGGGCTGAGCAGAGCAGCAGGTCCTGGGGGCCACGGGGAGCTGAGCAGGGAGAGGGGATCAGGGCAGCTCAGGCCTGCTCCTGGGTGAGACCTACTCTCTCCCTGAAGTTGAGAGGGGAACCTGCATCCGGTTCCAACTGGGAAACTGAGAAGCACACAATGGCCATAAACAAGTGGCAAGGGGCCAACCCATGGCGGAAACACGATGTCCCAGAGAAGAGAAGGATTAGCCACACTTTCTCCCTGCCCCTCCAACCAAAGTGCTCTGAGACCCTGAAAACAGAAAGGAGTTTCCCAGTTTCCCACAGGAGGAATAGAGGGATAACCCCAGAGGAAGTGCCAATACACAGTGTAAAGCTGCAGTGCAGTGGGATGGGAACCTGACTGCAGAGTGCTCCTACCTGGTACAACCTGATGATATGTGGGTGGCAAAGCATCTTCATGATCTGAACTTCTCTAAATATCTTCTTCAGGTTCTCGTCATCCAGCTGAGTCTTATCAATGATCTTTATGGCAACCTAGGAGAGGAGAAAGAAAAGACAAGTCATGACCCAACTGCATTATCCACACACCATCCCACTGCAGCAGGGCTGGCACACCCCAGCAGGGATGGGAACGGGAATGGTGTCAGGCTTCTAACAATTGAGGTGTTTATTTATCTGTTTGAATCCAGAAGTGCTGTGTAACACTATACTAACCTAGTTTAAACAAGTCTAAGTGCTCCCAGTCAGCTGCTCTCCAGCCTCCAAGACATCCTCACTTCTCTTCCCTCCACCTTCCTGGTGCTGGCAGCTCCCAGATCCTTTGGGCATCATACTCCAAACAGGGAGACACTTCTGTGCTAAGCACCACCTTCCACTCTAAGCAAGTACCTTGTTTCATCCACAGACAGGCAGCAAGGAAGGGAATCTTTTCCAGAAGGTTGGGATGAGCAGGGCAGAGTGAAACCTTGCTGGAGCAAACAGCTGAGAGAAAAAGCTGCTCTGCCTGGCAGAGGAACATCTGCCCTGCTGCTTCTAAATCAAATTTCAGCCTTAAGTGTCTTCCTCCCCACCACAAAACCCCCATGTGAGGGAGCAGCTACACTCTGCCAGCCTAGTTTGGGATTTGTGGGCTGGATTACCATCCCCCAGCAGGATTTCTTGCTTGGAGATGGCTCTCCCTGGGAAAAGAACTGCTTTTACAAATCTGGTTGCTTTGCTCGAGCCTAATTTACACCAGTCCTGCCCAGGAAGGCTGCAGAATCATGCAAAGGGCTGGGGAAGGGCATGCAAAGCAGCACTGCGGTGAAAACCGCTGAGGATGCACAACCAGAAAGATCTGACACAGGAGCCCAAAGCCCAAGGACAGAAATGCTTGGCCTGTCCCAGACCCCCAAGCTCCCTGGGGACAAGGACAAGTGCTGTGTGCACAGTGTTGTGCCATGACCACAGGCACAAACCCACAGGGGCACATGATCCAAACACATGTCCCTGTGCTAGTGCCAAGCCCCAGTGCAAGGCTAAATCAGAACCATTCTGGCTGCAAAAGACCTCTGAGATCACCAAGTCCAACCTGTGACCTAAAACCACCTTGTCAGTCTCTCCTCAAACCCCTCCAGGGACGGTGACTCCACCACCTCCCCAGAAAGCACATCCAGTGTCTAACCTCCCTTCCTGTAGAGAAACTCTTCCCACTGTCCAAAGCAAAGGATGCTCTCACAGCCACGGTCCTGTCCGCAGAAAAACAACCAAACAAAAGGATCTTGAGGACTTTTAAAGCAACAATCTGAAGCACAAGAAAACTAAGCTCCATATTCCATGACCAAATCCCTGCCAAGGCAATACCTGCCCTGCGTGCGAGCGGAGCCCAGCAGACTCCCGAGAAGGCACCGGCACAATAAGCTGTTTCTTTCACTCAAAACCTTTAATTCAGGGGGCAGGAACGATTCCAGCCCTCCCAGGCCCCGAGCACACTTCCTGCAGCCGGCGCCGAGCGGCAGCCAGGCCGGGAGCTCTGGCAGGCTGGGGCTGGAGCCCAGGCCCAAGGTGCAGCAGTGGTGGAGGTTGCCAGGCCTGGGGCTCGTGGGGTGCTGAGCGTGGCTCTGGAGGGAGAGGCTGAGGATCACCAGCCACAGCAGTGATGGGGCCACGCTGCAGAGCACTGAGGACGACGCTGGAAAAGCGAGGAGAGCCAGAGGGGAGTGGGAAGCAGTCTCCACATGCTTTCCACCAAGGATTCTGCTGCGAGAAGGAGCTTTTGTAGAGCTTAAGCATAAACACACATGAAAGCTCAGAGCTTCCTCCAAGGGCGAAGCCAAGATGTCTGCCCAGAGACATGAGTCATTTTCAGGCCTGAAGACGCAACTGAAAATCCACAGATCTGGAGTATTCCTAAGCTCCTTACTCATTTCCCAGCTCTATATTTGCTCTAAGGAAATCTCATTTCACAGCTTAATTATATGGCTTGAGCTGACACTGCTGGCCAGGTTCAAGGGATGTGGTCGGCAGGGACAGACGCAGCTCGGCGCAGTGACTCTGGTTTGCCCTGATAACACAGGGCAGGGAGGACCAGGCTGCCTCCTCCCTGTCACCTTGCTGAGCTGTGGGATTTACACATGGTGTGCTGAAACTCCACACCCACAAGACACACGATACCTGGATCAGGAGCAAAGGAACACAAACAGCAGCAGGAGATGCTCTTCTGGCGAAGAATCTTATCCCAAGCTAAACCCAAACCCAAACTCAGAAGCTACATGGAGGAGAGACCTGGCATTTCTGAAGGGGTTTCTTCCAAGTGTTTTCATTCCACTCTAATGCCTCTAGCAACTGATGTAACATGAAAGGCGAAAGTCTCCTGAAAAATCCTGGGGAAACCACCTTGTGCTCTGGTTTCAGGAAATGCAGAGTTTCCTCACAACCGTGTGAGGGTGGAAGTAGGAAATCCCCTCCGTGCTCTGCAGAAGGGAAAGGCAGGGAATTTCAGGGCTGGGGGTCGTGTTCCACCCAGGGCTTCACACAGGAGCTGCAGTTGGTTTGCTCCAGAGGTTTGCTTCAGCTTCTTCTGGAGAACTGCTTTTTTTTTTTTTTCCAGAGGGAAGGAGTGGTTTACAGGCTTTCCAGAACAGATCACTTTGGTTTCTCCATTCCTGCATTTCCCAGCTGGCTAATATTCTCCCTTCCCTCGAAAGATGACTTGGGATTTCAACAGAGCAGAGACTGGTCGCACCAGCCAGGCTGACTCCATCCCGAGCTCGGTCCCAGGGAGCAGCCACAAGGGCTTCAGCCCTTCATTTCTTACTCACTTATTTATTGCAGATTATACACTGGAGAAAAACAACCAAACAAAAGGATCTTTAAGGGAACAATCTGAAGCACATGAAAATTAAGCTCCATACTTTGTGATAAAATCCTTGCTCGGGGATAACTGCCCTGGGCAGGCAAACAGCCTCCCTGCTCCAGCCCAGGAACACCAGCACTTACAGCCTCACTGGAACTGCTCTGTGCTGTTACTGGTGCAGAAAGAATCTGTTTCAGGTAGTCAAAACACTGAAACAAACCCCAGACCAAGTGCATCTCCTCGTGCTTACAAACACCACCTAAAACCGAGGAGAGAGCAAGGCTAAACATCATTAAATAAAGCACAAATTCAGCTACAAGTCGAAGTGGAAGAAAACCATGATCCAAGTTCCTAAACAATGAAATACTACAAAAACGGAGCCTGAGAAATTAACTATTCTTTTATCAGAAGTTAATGAAGCTTACAGGCAGGAGGATAAATGCCAAGCCTGGAGCAGGCATGCTGCTACCAATTAACAAAACGTTCCCTCCACTCCTAAACAGTTCATTTATTCCTTCTCAGATCCAAATAAAACTCACACTGGTAATCTGAGGAAGAAATTGTTATTTGGAGGGAATGTGAAGTTGCTAAAACAATCGGTAGAGAGCAGGTGAGGTGTTCAAACTGACACCTGCGGGTCACTGCAGAGCTCCTGTTTTTCAGAGCCAGGTGGCTTGTACATTGTTTTTCCAGATTTTTCTTCTCCTGGAGCATTTTAGCTGAACACTGCTCTCTGTTTTTTGATTCTAAAGCTGTGCTGAGTACACGTGCACACCAGGCAAAAACCTTCTTAGAGGGAGTGGAAATTTTGATCGTGAAAGCAAAAGGGACAGTTGGAAAAGGGAAGGAGAGGTACCAAACCTCTGGAAGGCAGAGAGGGAGCACACAGTTATCCCTGACATCAGCATGTCCCGCTGCATCCCACAGGAAGTCAGGAGGGACAGAAGGCACATTTCATGCCAAAACAAGTTGCCTTCAGTGCACCCAAAATGCTGAGAGACGTGAGCTCCTACGTGTGCCCAGTGAGCCCAGACTGCTCCTCTGCCCTAAGCACCAACCGCTGCCTTCAGCCCAGCACACACTTGGTAATTCCCTCTCTCAAGCACACAGGGCTGTCCTGAAATTCCCAAAGTGCAACTACAACCAACCATATAAATCCCTAATTCACCCTGACAGAGCAGAGATTAAAATCTGGCAGCCACCAGAGCCACAGGTCAATCCAAGGTGAGGAGCTCCGAATCGAAGCACAAGGCTTGGACCAGGAGAGAAGAGAGTGTCAACACGCAGGAGTTAAAATTTATATGGACATCCTGTTTCCTCAGCTATAGTGTGGTTAATAATCTGACAGACTTCCTCGAACCATGCTGCCCTGCCAGCGAGAAGGGAAGTGAGCTGCTGGGTGCCCAGGAGGATGGGCAGGAGGAAGCTGCACAGGGGCAGGGAGAGCACAGCCCC
>NW_008656932.1:25975-32536 GCF_000695815.1 Acanthisitta chloris | reverse complement strand
GAAAGAGGCAGAAGCACAGTCTGTTTTCAGTGGAAAGGAGCCATGGAACAGTGCACGCTTCCTTCTTCTGTGCCACGAACAAAGGAGCAAGCTAGACACCCCGGCCTGAGCTAACATTACTCCTTGGTGCCACACATCTGCCTGGATCTAGCCACAACTCTAACTCAAGCACAGCTAAGGTTTCCTGCATGAATGATCATTCCATAAAGAGAACACCTTTTCCATTTCAGTTCAGCAGTTTCTGCAGAGGCCTAAGTGAAAACCAGACACAAACCCAGTTCTTTCTGACCGAGCCCATGTGATCAGCGATGGCTCTGAAGTGTAATTATGGCAGTGGCATTCCCATAACTCAGCACGGAGCTGCTCCACGGAATGGGAGCCAACAGATGGCACCGGCAACCCGACGGCATCGAGAAAACCAACACGTTTATTTGGGAGCAAGACATTTCCTAGAACTGCTCCAAGCAGTCCTCCTGCTCCAGCTTCCTCCTGGAAAACCCCCAGTAAACATCCACTGGAGACAGATGGATGTGTCCGTGCTCCTGTGCCACTCTGAGGGACAACCACATCAAGAGCTGTCACCAGAGCAGGTCTTTGCACTGGTCAATGAATCAGCCTGGAGAAGGCTCATCCCACCTAATTCCTCCTCCACTGGCAGCCCAGGAGCCTCTCCCCTCCATCCACCACAGCTCCAGCTGTACTGGGCTGACAGCGAGAGCTGTCAGAGGGGCTGACAGGAACAACTCCTCTTCCCAGCTGCTCCTGCCTGCCAGGAACGCTTGGGAAGCTCGGGAACACGGCCTGTTTGGATTAAGCAGTTGCTGTAGGGGTAGGAATCACTCCTGTAAGCAGACACCAGAGCTGCACAGGACCTGCAGCAGAACTCCAGCAGCAGAATTAAGACAGAGAAAGGGAAAACCAGAGGGATAAGCCAAGCATGTACTGCAGATAGGCATATGAGCTACAGGCAGAGGCACTTGGCTGGCATATGGGCACATGGCTGTGACAAAAACACAGCGTGGACCCCAGGCTGCTGCAGGTCGTGCCCCTTGCAGAGCCTCCTCGGATGGATGTCACTCCTCGGCGACGCTGAGCTGCCGTATGGACGGGCGGATGGCACAGGCACATGTTTTCCAGGCAAGCTGTCAGCACAAGTCTGCTCGTGTGTGTAGGGTCACTCAAAGTGAGCTCTCTAGATGCAAATAGGCAATTTGTACAGCTTTTAGTCATAAGAAAACACTCGACGAAAAGGAAGCAGTGACACTGCAGATCCTGGTTCCCGAGCTGGCCTGACTTCTCCTGGCAGCACAGAGCCACATCCTCCTCGGAATTAACGACCCAGCAGAACCCACCTTGCTGGAAGTGATGTAGCAGATAAAACTAGGCCATTCTGCAGCAGAATTTGTGGCTTTTGGAGGTGGCACAAATGCAAATATTGGCAGCAACCGAAAGCAGGAAACTGTGGACCAAGATGTGCACAAAGAAGCTGCATTTGCTCAGGAAGGAAGTTCTCACCTTGTCCACATCCCTCTGCACAATCAATGCAGGGACTTGTGTCTTGCACAGGGTGAAGAAAATGCTGATGGTCTTACAAGAAAAGTCAATACATCCAAATCCTCTTGGCTGCTGCACTGTTAATACCCATTTGTGTCAGTACTGTGCTCTGCCATGACCTTTCCTGGTCCCGGGGGGAACAGAACTGGGATTTCAGTGACCAAAGCACAAACTCCACATCCACATCTACAGCTCAGGGCACCAGCTACAGCCAGGTAGGAAAATCTTATCATTTCAGGGCATGTACAATAGCCTACAAACATCACAGCCAGAGGAAACTCATCTACCACATCCTTGAGGATCCCATCCTGCCAACCAACGCACCGATTCCTCCTTTTCCAGTCCTGGATTAACCCTGTGCCAGTGGCTGCAGCTCCTCTTTTCCAACAGAAGCCATCACACAGGTACAAGAGGTGAGTGTCCCTGCCTGAACCTGCTTCACAGCAGGAGCCTCAGGTCCAGTTAACGGTGACTTAATGACAAATATGAGTCCTCTCTGTTCCGACTCGGGAAGATTCCAGGGATGACAGGAAGAGTCCTGCACATTCCACAGCAAGGGAGAAATAATGTTCTGAAACCCACAAGCAAGCTTGGTGGCACTGCTAGAGCTGGCTTCCAGCAACTGTGCTCTCCTCTGCCTGTCACAGTTACCTGCCATCCCGGGTCACAAACCCTCTGCAGAGCTCCTCGAATTATTTCATCACCTGAGGCAACAGCAGGAAACAACAGAGAGACTCTGAGTTCCCTCCCCTGGCTGACAGACACTACATCAGAGCACGCTGAGCAGCATCAAGGGCGTTGGGATTGCAGAGAAAGGCAAGGGAAAGGGAGTTGGAGATGCCAATTAGATAAACAAACCATTTCAGTGCATGAAGAACCTCCTGCTGCAATTGGAGGTGCTGCGAGGGCAATTCCGTGAAGCATCACCTCAGGCTGCAAACACAGACCTGGCAAGAGGGTGAGCACAAGGACAGGTCACAGTGCTCCACACAGAGCTGCTGCTGCTGCGTGGCTGGGAAGAGAACATCCAGGATGTGTGGAATTACTGCGTCCCCCACACAGCCTGACAGCTGCTCAGCACTCACCTGGGCTTTGGGCTGAGCAGACTTCAGAGCACCAAGGAGGTCAGCTGGCCACAGCTTAGGCACAGGAATCCCTTAAGCCACATCACATCTACCTCCAGCCTTTATCCTTCTTAATGACAAGATTTCCAGAGCTTTTTTTAAGTTCTAGTCAGACATTGAACCAACCTCCTTTTCCCAGTCAGTGCTGCCTTTTCCTCCTCAGCTACAGCAGGAGACTACACAGGATGGAGCCGAAGGCAGAGCAAGTCTCAGCAAAGCAGACTGCAGGCAGCCACACCTAACCACCTCAGCCACAGCGCTGGGAGAGCCACAGCTCCTGTCTCCTGAGCTCCACCAGGTCCACACTGTGCCCTGCCTGCATTACGACTGACCTCTCCATCTTTTCACTTCTCACTCTGCCACATGACAAACCCCTCCAGCTCCCTCAGCTTCGGCTGACATTTGTGCCAGTAATTTGTTTTTACTTCAGAAGCCTTATAAAATTACTGTAATGCTTACCAGATGCAAGGCCAAGAACTTCACAGGAGTCAGAATGTGAATTAGAGGTGGTATGGAAAATTATTTATCCTAGTGAGGGAAGAGAGCAAACCACAGCCAGAAACACAGCCTAGAGTCAGTACTGCTGCACTGAAACACGTCCCTGCACAGAGAGCAGGCACCAGCAGCTGCTGCCTGGGTGCCATCTCATCACACTCCTTCAGACCTGGACTACAAATGCAGAATATCTAAGAACCAGCAGTAAAAATCAGCTGAAGCCAAAGGGAAAGAAGCTGGGGTAAAAGCCAGGCACCTTGTTTGTATCTCAGGATCTTTGATCCAGTGTCTTCCTGGCAGGAACTGAGCTCTCCCAAACCCCCAGAGCCTTTCCACGGCACAGACTAAGCCCTCCCAAACCTCTGTGTGCCACAATCGGTTCACAAGCCTCAAGTGCACATTGGGTCTCCTCTAACCTGAGTGCAGGAGACACCAAATGGGAAAGCAGCTCCTGCTGGTAGCACCGTGTCCCTGTGGGAATTCCAGTGGGACCTATGGGGCAATGCAAGTTCCATGTGGGTTTGCTGAGGGAAAGGAATGCAGACTGAGCCACGATCTGCTGACAGGCTGCAGCACTACCTCCATGGCTGCCATGCAAATTACAGGCAATCTTGGCACTCACTACACAAAGGCTGCACTTGCTAATTAAAACCGGTTTTTGGAGGAGCTTAAACTAGTGCAGAACCTCATGGAGGTGCATTTAAATTGATGCAAACCGGCTCCCTAACAAACGTGCTGTGGAAAGGCAGATCCTGGTCACGCACGCTTGGCTGTTCCGGAGGCTCAGATCAGTGGCTGTGACAGCAGATGGGAACACAGTGTTTCTGCCTAGGCCTGACTGGACTCCTGCTTTAGCTCCACTTGGCCTCTCAGCCACCTGCAGACACACAGAGCCAAGAGGTGATCTGAAGTCTAGGAGGAAACTTGCACACCTTGGTCCTCTTTTCAGTCCAGGTCCCTCTGTTCAAACCCCATTCCTAACTGCTCTCCACTCACAGTAGTTCAGCTGCAGAACTGAGGCACTGCAGCCTGAACATCCTGTTAAAAACCAAATAGAACTCAGTTTACCAACACCTTGAATACCCATCTGTCAATATTAGGACAGGAGATGTTGGTTGCACTTGGTAACTGACCTCCCTGCAGGCATCTGGCTCCCAACATCTCCTGAGACTGCCACTGTACCATTTACAGAATCCTGGAATCACTTAGGTTGGAAGAGACCTGCACGATCATTGAGTCCAACTTGTGACCCATCACCACCTTGTCAGCTAGACTAAGTGCCTGCCTGGCTCCAACCTCCTGTCAGGGAGCGAGCAGGTCCCCCTGAGCCTCCTTTTCTCCAGGCTGAGCCCCCACAGCTGCTTATGACTGACTCTCCAGTCCCTTCCCCAACTCTGTTCCCTTCTCTGGACTTTCTCCAGCACCTCAGTGCCACTCTCAGCGAGAGGGGCTGACAAAGACCCAGTGCTGCTGAAGCTAAAAGGCTCACCGGTGTCCAGAGGAGAGCTCTGCTCGCCCACCTGCCCTCCAGAGAGTCCCTTTCCCACCCTGCTCCTGCCTGGAGCTGGAGGAAACCCTACGGGGCCACTCCTGGCAGGCACTGCATCGCACCAGCCCCTTGGAGAGAGTTGCTTAGCAGCAGAGTTTTGGAAATGTAGTCGCATGCAGGAAGAAATCTGTCACAGCAGGAGACACATCAGGAATGCTGCACGGCAGGGCCACACTGCTGCTGCAGGAGGAGCCCCAGCAGGACTCCCTGCGAGCACAGGGCTCCACACACCCAGCCTACCTGCCAGGCTGAGCAAGAGCTGCCTCCAACATCAGCAGGAGCCTTTACAAAGTGCCAGGACACTGCAGCAAGGAGGCTGGGAAAGTGTTATTGAGAGCTCCCCCGATTGTCATTTTGCTCTAATTCAGTCATGACCTAAAAATTCTAAGTGACGAGGAAAAATAGTGCATTTCAGGTACAGAGTGTCCGGTCGGCGTGGGGTTTGAATCGCTGGGCTAGAGAATAACCAGGGCTCAGAGCAAGGCAAGTTAGAAGCTGCTGTGCATGAAGTGATGTGCTAGGGACATACTGTACCTTGGGGTTTGTGTATTTCTAAGCAATTCTGATACTGGGACAGAGAAGTCTCCCGTGAGGAGAGGGAATACCTTAACCTCACTCCTGTCACGCAGGTACAGAGCAGCCAGCACTGGGGCACCACAACAGGGCTCCCAAGTTAAGAGCAGCTATTTTTTAATGACAAAAATGGCTATTTTTTAATGACTAAACCAACACACACACAGCAAGTGCCTCTGGCTTGGCTCCCCAGCCTGCTGTGCACCACAGGAATCTACTGCCATGAGCTGCAATCAGGAAAAATACCTGGCACTGCACCAGGGTGTGCAGGAGAATTGCAGAATCATTTAGGTTGGAAAAGACCTCCAGGATCATTGAGTCCAACCTGTGACCCATCACCACCTTGGCAACTAGACCACAGTACAGAGTGCAATGTCCAGTCATTCCCTGAACACCTGCAGCGATGGTGATTCTACCACCCCCTGGACAGCCCTTTCCAATATTTAACAACTCATTCAGTGAAGAAATTCCTCCTGATGCCCAGCCTGAACCTCTCCTGGCACAGCCTGAGGTCATGTCCTCTCATCCTGTCCCTTGTTGCCTGGGAGCAGCAGCCACAGGGAGCCTCTGCACCAGCTTCCAGCTTGTTTCCTACGGCTCTGCAAGGGTTAAAGCAAAGGACTTCTGGAAGATATTAGGCACCAATGTCTTGGCTTCCCTTCTACAAACAGCAACAAGCTCCAGAGGAATCTGTCATCCCATATAACAATCCCTTTCACTCAGCCCCAGTGGCCTGTTCCCTCGGCCTGGCCGCAGCCCGAGCGCAGTGGCTCCTTGCTGGGCCCTTTCCCCGGATTCTGCCCACATTCCAGGGAGGAGGCCAGGCTCCAGCATGCACAGCATCTGCAGCGTGCACTTACATTAGCTGCAGCTAGATTCAGAAGTGTAATAGCTCCTGGTGAAAAAAGAAGCCTGTAGGAACGTTAAATATCACACTGGGATCACCACGGTGCCAATCTAAAGCGACAGATAAGGTGAAGGAATCACTATTCCTCTCCATATGCCATTGAAGGGAGGAGGCCAGGCTCCAGCATGCACAGCATCTGCAGCGTGCACTTACATTAGCTGCAGCTAGATTCAGAAGTGTAATAGCTCCTGGTGAAAAAAGAAGCCTGTAGGAACGTTAAATATCACACTGGGATCACCACGGTGCCAATCTAAAGCGACAGATAAGGTGAAGGAATCACTATTCCTCTCCATATGCCATTGATCACAGAATGGTTTGGTTGGAAGGGACTTTAAAGCCCATCCAGACCCCTGCCATGG
>NW_008656932.1:16550-25839 GCF_000695815.1 Acanthisitta chloris | reverse complement strand
TCACAGGGAAGATTTTTTTCCCTAATATGTAAGATTTTAGATGCATCAAACACTTCCACGTGCATCACCCTGCTGGGAGTGCAAACACTGCTCCCTCCCCAGCACCTCTGAGACCACAACCAGGAGGTGACAGCATCACCTTCATTTTGGGGATTGTCTTTCAGGTGCCAACTGCAGGAACACTCCGGGACGAGGAGCACTCCGAGCAGGAAGGGGCTGAGATGGTGTCAGGAAAGCCAAGGATAACACGGAACGCCAGATCTGGATGATGTACTCGGGAATTTTTAGACGCTGCGTTTGCAGCCTTTGTGCCGTTTGCCACGATCAGATGGCAGTTTCTATGGGAACAAATAAGCAGTGGCCCCGTCACAAGATGTCTTGCGAACGGCACTTTGGTGCAGCTTAGCATGGAGCACACATCCCGCCTGGGACACGCTCCGGCCACGGCCCAGGGCTGGTGTGGATGGGCTCGGGATGAAAATCCACAGCTTTGCAGGGCTCTACTAGCCAAGAGGACTAATGCAAATCAATGGCATCAAGCATCTGACATCTGCTTTCACCTGGGCATGTAGAATCATGGAATCACGGAATGTGAAGGGGTTGGAATGGAGCTTAGAGATCATATACAGGAGACACCCACCCACCTCTGGGAAAGGTACAGCAACCTGGAGGTTCAGACCATGAGGGTTAAGCATTTCTTACCTTCTAGGCCATGTCAGATCTCATGTTTTCCAGACCACTCATCCTCTTCCCCCCAGGAACCATCCCCAACATCTACAAGCTGGAGCTTAGGTGCTCAGGACAGTTTCCCAAGCTGCAGTGTAGCCTAGCGAAGATGCCCCAGGTCAGGTTATCAGCTCAGGGGCCAGAAGTGTAATGATACACCCAAACCATTTTCAAGTACAAAGACACTGCAGTTGCTACACTCAAAATTCTGAGTCCAGTACCTGTGTGCACACAAGGCTTTGGAAGGCTGTAGTTCATCTCTCAGACTTCTCCATCAATAATGTACCTACAAAGCCTCCTCACTAGAGTCTGTGTTTGGCTCCAAAAAGAACAGAAATGATCAACCCTGTGACACACAATTTCTTAGCTTCAAACATCAGAATTTTCATCAGTCACAAGACTGCAGCAGAAAGCAATTCTCTTCTCAAAACCACTGCCTCTATTTACCATCCCCACCCCTTAAGTTAATTAAAACTCCTTCAATTAGCTGATTTAGGGAGGGTTAATGTTATTGTCAGGAAGACTGGTTCCCCTGGGCCTGCAAACAGCCGTGGCTGCCTCCAGCCCCCAGTTACACAGCACTGTCAGACTCAGAGGTTCCATATCACCACCCCTCACTCCAAACTGTTATGAAATGAAGTGGAAATTTTTAGAAAGAGAAGCCAAAAGTGAAACTGTGAGGAATGCAGCCTTCAACACATTAACCCTCAACACCCAGGGTGAAAGACATCCAGCGATGGAGAGAGTTCTCCTCACCCTCACCTCACACGTGGTTCACAGGAGCAGCAAACCAAACTGTGTCAGTACCACAGCTCTACCCCCAGGGAGGTGGGAAAACCATGGGCTGTCCCCAGCAGAGTTTATAACAGCACAGAGGTTGGAAACTTGTGTTCAATCACAAAACTAACCCATGATCTACAGCGGTACTTCCACCGCAGGGTGAAGGGGGAATACCTGAGGAAAATCAGAAATTTCCTCACTTTCAGCAGGGGAGGATCACAAATTGGAAGGGACCGTCATGACCATCTAGTCCCAACCCCTGCCCTGGGCAGGGACACCTCCCAGCAGACCTGGCTGCTCTGAGCCCCAGCCCAGCAGCTCTCAGCTTTGCTGAAGACAAAACAGCCTTGCAGTTCCTTCTAAGACCTCCCAGTGATGTCAGAACACAGGACCTGCCTCCTAGAGCTTTAGGAAGCTTCTGCTCCCCCCAAAACCACAAAGATTTGCTTAAAATTTAAATTTGTTTCATAACAAAGGAAGCTTGACAGAAAAATCTTCCACAGCAGTAACTGCACAGACCAACTCGCTACAGACTCACCTTTCACTCGGGTGCAGGACTGAATTACAGCACTAGAGAAGCCTAGAAGCCACTTCCAACAAGAGTATCTGATTTCCCTTATCAGCAGAAATGACTTAAACCCACAGATAACACACTCAGGAGCTGAAAACCTACTTCAAAGCCAAGCCAAGATGCAGCCAGGAGCTCTGGGCCGTGTGGCACAGCACAGGGGACACCTTGGTGTGCGAGGAGAGGCTGCCAAAGCACCTGAGGAGTCAGGCTCAAGTGCAGGGCAGCAACTCAGGGCAAATTCTGGGCGTGACTCCACCACACAGGATGGATCTCACGCTCACGACCGACTTTCTGTGCAAGCTGCAGCACAGCACAGCTCAGAGCAGGCAACTCAGGTAGGGACGAGGCACTTCAAGTTCCACACTAATCACCCCAGCAAAGCCTCTGCCTTCAAATGTCACACACAGCCATCAGCCACAGGTTGGTGACAGCACGTGGCAGAGGGCCAAAGACCAAACAGCAACGGGTGTCACTCTCATCCTGCTGCTCCATCCACGCAAATCCAGCGCGTTACTGGTTCCAGCAGGCAGCACCAAGGGCTCAGGCACCCCCAGAGAGCTGAGAGGATTCTGCCCTCAGCACCTCCTGTGTGCCCCAGCTCCAAAACCCCCAGCGAGGGACAATGGAGTATTTTGGGAGCACAGACTGTTATTTTGAAAGCAGACTTCAGCGCTGTAGTACCCAAATTCTAATTGTGGCTGCTGCTTTGCTTTGCCACCGTAAATCCTGTTCCGAGGGAGTAAGACAGCAGCCAATACATGAGCGTAGGCATTGCACAACTGGGCTTCTACAGGCACTTGGTGTGAAGAATAATGTTCTTAAAAGATTTAATTTCTAGGGAATGTTTAAATACTGAAGAGTAAACACTGAGTCAGAGACATGCACTAAATACAGGTAAATGCAGCAGGGGCACGTGGAAGCAAAGCCGCAGCCTGGAATTCTCTCAATGCCTCTCCTTGTACATGGGAAATTCAGGGCCCACGGAGGACAAAGCCTCTTTTATATGAGCAGAAACTGCAAGAAAACAAAACCCACACAAATACAGCCAACCTACAGATCCGTTTGGGGGTCTCCAACCAAGTCTGCAGCACACCACTCCACGTGTCTGAATTTTGGGCATAAAGCACAGGTCAGGCAGTGAGTGCTCACGGATCAGAGTGACAGCAGCACAGAGGAGATGGGTCAGTGACCACTGCAAACAGCTGGGGAACAACTGTGTGTCTGTGGGGATTGACTCACTGTGTCCGACAATGTGCACCAAGCTCAAAACGCATCGCTTTTCCCATGCCTCAGCGTTCCCTCTTTCTTCCAAGGAGCAGGTCAGGAGTCGTTGCACCAGGACACTGACCACACATTTCATTTGCTTCCAGTAGACTGAAAATATTTACTTTCACAAGCACAAACTGATGTGCTATTAAATCACTTTACTTAGCCTAGACCTTATAGTATAGTGAAGTGCAGAAGAACTACAGATGAAGGTAACTCTCCAGTTCAAAGAGCCACAAAACAGAGGTGTGTTTCCATTATCCACACAGCACACAGATAACAGACATTTTCTGATCCCAAACTACCCTTCCCAAAGTGCAGCAGCAGGAACTAACGCTGCTTGGCAGCATCCAGCATGAACCAGGAGCGCGGAGCTTCCGAGCACGTCACGGCTTCTGTTAACCCTCACACAGCTCAGCTGCTCCTGCAGAACCAGCCCTCGAGCTGTGACAGCAGCAGAGGACTCACAAAAACCTCTGTGACTTCAGAAACAACACAGGTCAGTCCCAGCCAGGGCCCTCTGGGCTGACCCACAGCCTGCGCTCCTGCCCTCGCTCCGTATCCCAGCGCAGCTCAAACCACTCCCAGCCAAGGGATTTCTGCCTCCTCCAAAGGCAAAAGGGACCACAGATAGTTCTCTGCAAACTTGGCAGGCCATGTGGGAACTGATGCAGCCAGGGTGGGCAAGCTGGAGCCAGGAGAAGAGTTTTGGCTCCTAAACTAGAAGCCTGAGAAATTGGAAGTGGCGCTGCATTTGTTTAAATTACCTTGTGAAACCCATGCTCCATATGTGGGAATAAAGACTCGCTCTGGTAGCCCGAAACACAACCAGGAGTAAATTGTTCCAAGATGCACATCTGCACTTAGCAAAGATCAGACAGACAGGCTGCCAAGGCAGGGACTGAGCTCCCTTACAGGATTTCTGTCTGTTTGAAGGGCTCCTCACTGCAAATGTTGGCCCAGAAAGGTGCTGTGCTGGGACAGACCACCCTCACCTCTGGAAACACAGAACTCTTAAGGCTGGAAAAGCCCTCGAAGATCAATCCAACAACACTGCCAGGACACCCACTAACCTTGTCCCCAAGTGCCACATCCACACAGCTTTTAGACCCCTCCAGCTGGAGACTCCAGCACCGCCCTGGGCAGCCTGTGCTCCTCTGGGCATGAAAGCCAGGAAACCATTGGGGTAAATGTTGATACCAAGTGTGAATAACCAGGACACCGTCTTTGGATTGCTACACTTTTCCACGCTTTCTTGTACAGCTGCCCAAGACTGGTAAATTGCTTGTTCAATCAACTTCCTACCTCTCCTGCTCAGGCACTGCAGCAGCAGTGACACGTTCTGGACGTGCCCTGATCAATGTGCAGATCCCCAAACAGGCAGAAGGGCCAAACTAAGGCTTGAAACAGGAGTTGTGTGCTGAGCACTTGCGGGTGTTGGGGCACAGAGTGTGTTCTGGCCCCCTGAGCAGGCTGAGCTGCAGAGCAGGCACCGTGTGTGCTGTGGTTTGCGAGCACCAGCGCTGAGCTCGCGGCTGTCAGCAGGCGCTGCTGGGCCTGACATTTATGTCGTGGTCTTGTGATGCTCCAGGTTTAGAAGGCAGACAGCTTGTTTTACTGGACACGTCATCTGATAGCCATACAGTATGAGCTCCTGGCTGAAATCCCCCCTGACTGTACAGCCAGGGGTGAGGGCTCTAAAGAGCTGGAGCTCAGGGGCCACGGAAAAACCGCATAAAACAACCTGCCCTGTGCTGGCTTTGTGTCCACGGGGATGGAGCAGAACCACTCCAGGATGGAGATCCTCCCTCAAACTGGGACTCTGGCTGTCCTTACAAGAATCACTTCACAGCTTGCATCTGTCCTCAGAATTCTCTTGTGTTTTATGCATGTGCTGGAACATGACAAATTGCTTTCAGAGTGTCCAGAGAAGGTGCTGGAGCACAAGTCTGATGAGGAGTGGCTGAGGGAGCTCAGTCTGGAGAAAAGGAGGCTCAGGGAGATCTTCTAACTCTCTCCAACTCCCTGACAGGAGGTGCAGCCAGGTGGGGTCAGGCTCTGCTCCCAGGGAACAAGGGACAGAATGAGAGGAAATGGCCTCAAGCCGTGCCACGGGAGGTTCAGGTTAGATATCAGGAGGAATTTCTTCATGGAAAGGTCAGGCATTGGAAGGGGCTGTCCAGGGAGGTGGAGGAGTCACCATCCCTGCAGGTGTTCAGGGAATGACTGGACGTGGGACTCGACGCTCTGGTCTAGCTGACAAGGTGGTGATGGATCACAGGTTGGACTCGATCTTGGAGGTATTTTCCAACCTGAATTATTCTGTGAAACATTGACTGCTTGGCCACAGGGAGCTGATTTACACCTTAACTGCATTCTTCCCCTCTCCAGCATTTTGAACTCAGCATGACTAGAAGTCAGCTGGATGCCGGAGAACACCTGATGTTCAGGGCCAAACTGAAGACATCAGGCTGACAGAGGTTCCCCAGCACCAAGCCTTGCACTCGGCTGCAGAGCTGTCCATGAGAGCTGTGCAGCTCTGCTGAGCACATACTGAACCAATTACACAGGAGCCTCCCAAGACCCACACAACCTCGGGAGCTATCACATTATAGATCCTTATGTAAGGCCCAATGACGTAAATCCAGGCTCCCTTGACACACGGAGGGTGCGAGATGAGTGAGCCTGCAGGAATTTCAGATCACATTTCCCATCTCCCCTATTCATTCATTTGTATCATCTGCCATGACCTTGCTCTCCAGGGACATATATTACCAGAAGGAGATAAATGAGATTTCTATTAATTTGAACTATAGCAGCAAGAAACTAAAGGCACTGTCTCACAAGGAGGATTGTTATTTTTTATCTCTTTAAATGCAGATGAAAAAAAGCTTATTTACCAACTGCAGGACTGGCCACACTCGCAGTCATCAATGCCAGGAACCAGACAAGCTTATCTCAGTTCCATCCCAGCACCACTCTGCCCAGCAGCAGGATGTCAGCCCCAGGAGAGAGGAGAACAACCTGCACGCCCAAGGATTATTTTTTTTCCCTTGTTCCAGAGGATGCCAGAGGAACAGGCAGGCCAGGAAGCCAATCTGCTCTCTGCAGCCTGCAGGGAACATGCAGAGTTCCTGCTCCAGCCCAGCCAGGGTGAGGGGGTGCTGCTCCCCAAACCCACATCACCTTTCCAGGAGAATCACTTTGAACACAGGGATCTGCTCTCTGCCTGCCTCACGGATGGACGAGCAGGCACAGCTGATGGGGATTTCAAACTCCTATTCGGCAGCAATTCAACTTCCCTTCGTCACCGAGTCAGCCACACTTTGGCTTCCTTCAGAGGCCCAACATCTACAAACATCACCTCCAAGGGTTACTCACACTCCAAAAAGAGCCAAGTATGAAAAGTGACAGCAGCTTTCCTCACCAAAAATCATTCTCTGTGTGCCAAAGCCAATGGGACTCGGAAGCAGCCGTGAAAAATTCCTCCCTGTGAGGTGCTGAGGCTCTGGCACAGGTTACCCAGAAAAGCTGTGGCTGCTCCATCCCTGGGAGTGTTCCAGGCCAGGTTGGATGGGGCTTGGAGCAGCCTGAGCTAAGGGCAAGGTGCCCCTGCACATACAGGGGGTGGAACTGGTTGAGCTTTAAGGCCCTTCCAACCCAAACCAGTCTGGGATTCTATGAAGAAACCTTTTCCCAAGCAGAAGTACTTCCTAGAATCCAACTCTGAGCCTCAGAGAATCCCACCCTGACCCAAGGAGCCTCCCCCGTTTGCCAGTTACAACTGTGCTGATTTAGGGCAGTGAGGAGAGGAAGGAGCTGAGCACAGCTGGCACAGAGACCTGCGTGGTGCAGGAGAGCTTTGTCTCTCCAGCACTGAGCTCTGCCGTGTCAGCCTGACTTTGTACGATTCAGGTACAAAATGAAAATGAGTTTCTATTCTAGCACGTACCAAAAATTCCTTAAATGCAACAGCTGCCTCAGGGAAAACAAGAACTTTTCCCTGGTAATGGAATGTGGTGGAGTCTCAGGGAATAAATAACAGTGACATCTGAGATAACTCTAATGGGCCTGGGCCAGCCCGTGCACCTTGGAGAGGACCCACGAGCCTGCCAGGGAGCAAGTCACTGCCATCAGCAGAGCTCTGCAAAAAGGGGTTCCCTACAAGCTGCAGCTTCCATGCAGCACATTCCTCTGCCCATTCCCAGACACAACCAGCGGGCTCCGAGGTCAGGCTATAAAACCTGCTCTGGAGCCATTAGCTGCACCCTCAGATCACACCCCAGCCCGTGTATCCTGGGGGGCTGTGAAAGACAGGCCCATCATTCCAGCAGGATTAACAGCCTGGAATTGCTTAGGATTGTAAAAAATCACACGGAGAGGAGTTCAAGTTTAACGAACAGCTTCACACCCCACAGGTGATCACAGCACCAGAGCCAGGGGACACACCAGGGTGCTGGGTGGCACCAGAGCAGGACAGGAGTGTTCCTCTGCACACACAACACCCACTGTGGATGGGCAGTTCACTCCACCCATGGGCACACAGCATTCCAGCAATGCCCAGCTGAAATCATTCCCAGCTTACTGTGCAGGAACAACTAGTCCAGGGACTGCAGCTCACCAGTGCATGGATAAACACCACTGGAAAGCAGCCCAGGAGCGAGCACAGTGCTCCAGGAGCAGGAAGATGCAGCTGCTAATGAGCAAGACAGGCAAACAGCTCTGGGATAAGGTGTTCATCCAGTGCAGTTTCACAACAGCCAAGAAATAAACAACCTCACAGCAGCAAGACTTGAGGAACAGCCTGGAATTCTCTCCCAGCAAACCTTCTGGGATACAGTCATCTCCACAATCACACCACAGCCACACAGGCTCTGGCAGCTGTGAGACTGAGCTGTGCTGCTCATACCGAACATGCCTCGTTTCTGGGCAGCAGTTTTGCAAGCTGCAGCTCTCCAAGGAGCAGCTCTCGAGGGATGGAACCAGGAACAGTGATGGCACTTGATGACAAATTGGCACGAGCAGGTACAGACCCTCAAGAACAGTCCCACAGCTAAATGCAAAACCAGCCTGTGTGCTCAGCACAGCCCATGGAAACCCAAACAGAGCTGCAGAGCAGCTGTAAAGCACAATGCACAGCCCCTCAGAAGGTGAGGACCAAATATCACTGCTGCCCCTGCTCTCCCCTCCTTCCCCCTCGCTCTCATCTCAGTCCTGCTCTCCAAGGGGAAGCTGAGAGCTGAGGGTAAACAGCTCTGCTTAGTCCCTCTGGGGAAAAAGAAAGAAAAAAAAGCTTTCCAACGTCACTGAAATGGAATGTGAGGGAACCAAGTGCACTTGTAGGGGGAGAGAAAGGCCAGCCTCACACTCCAGTCTGTCTGTGCACAGCACTGGAAGCACACACGGAGCATCCAGCAGTGCATCTGGGCTTGTGCTTAAGATCTCTTTAGCTCTGAGGGTCTGAAGAGATATTTTGGTTCATAGAAAAGTTATGTTAATCCAATGAATCACTTGATAGGAATGTACAGTCATCCCAATGCAATGGAAAATGTAGAGATTCAAATGCTCGATGTACGCATGAAAGGTTAGGGTAACTCTTCCTCCAAAGGCATTACTCATCCTGCCTGGGCTGCACACCACTGCAGAGGTGTGCACAAAGGAGCTGAGCAGCAGCAGCAGCTGAGCAGCTGCAGAACAAAGCAGCCAGGTAAGAGCCACAGAAAGCAGGACCCAAAGCTCCCCAAATGTGCTCTCGGAGAGAGGGACACGAGGCAGGTTGTCAGCTCTGCCCCGGTGCTCCTGCAGCCCAAGACACGCATGGAACGGAGGGACTTGCCCTTTCACAATGGTTTCTTGTTTCACATGAGAAATTCCCTGTCTCAAAGAGCGGGCAGAGGGTTTGCTGAACTGCTGGAGCTGTTTACCTAAGGAGAGTGAAGGAAAGAA
>NW_008656932.1:0-16526 GCF_000695815.1 Acanthisitta chloris | reverse complement strand
TCTGCATTGCACAGGCTTTCCTGGGCTCCTAAAGCTGCACAGTCACAGAGCACAGTTTATGCAGTGGCTGCTTAAGAAGTTAATTCACAGAGATGAAGCACCGCAGCAATCCCACATGCAGCCCATTCTTTGCTGGGGAGGGTTTATTTTCTGATGCAAAAGGTAAGAGCACACAGGCAGGTGATTCCCTCACACAGCCTCTGCACCGCCGTTCTGCAGGGAGTCTGGGACAGGCAGTGGAGTCACCCCAACAGGAGGTGAGCTGGAATCTCTCCCATGCCACACACCCTCCTCAAACCCCTCCTCAACTGCACTCAGCTCTGTTGAGAAGCGATGCAAGGAAAAGAGCATATGGATAGATCCAAAGCTATTCCGAATCGCTGCTGGCTGCCAGCAGACATATTGCTGTCATTAGCCTCTAGCTCAGTCGCAAGATTTGTTTCTGAAAAGTCTTTGAGCCAACAGATTATATTAAGCTCAGACCCTTCCTCTTCCACATGAGCTGATAGTCTCCTCGCTGGGTGACTGGTGTTTGCTAGGAAAACATTCATCCCTGCACAGACAAGGATGATGCAGCTAATCAAAACAACTTCCCTGTCCAACAGTCGGTGCTGGTGCAGCCAAAGCTGGTGCTGCCAGCTAATGCCTGAACACAGAATGCTAGAACAGAGTCACAGTGTGGTTTGGGCTGGGATGACCTTAGGGATCACCCAGTTCCACCCCTTGCCACAGGCAGGGACACCTCCCACTAGCCCAGGCTGTTCCAAGCCCATTCCAACCTGGTCTCGGACACTTCCAGGGTTGGGGCAGCTACAACTTCTCTGGGCAACCTGTGCCATTGCCTCAGCACCTCACAGGGAGTACTTTCTCCCCAATATCAACTCTCAATCTGCCTCCTGCCATCAGGGTCACACGGCTGCCTGCCCCAGCACACCTCCCCAGCGGCCTGGCTGACCCTGCAGCCCCACAGAACTGGCTCACTGAGTCAGGAGCACTTGTAAATAACTGCAGGTTACTGCTGAGGGCTCTCTGTATCTTTCATCTAAACAAAGTCTTACAGGACCAGGCTTGTCTTCGGCAACAACGCCCTGGTAGCCGCTGCTCCTGACAGCAAGGGAGCAGTTAGCTCTCTGCTCCTCACCTGCATCACCTTCTGCCACCTTCCACAAAGCAGTGACCCCCAGACTTCAAGTATATCCTGTCCTCTGAGCCGTGCCTCCCCTTTTTGGTTTCTTTATTACCTACACAGCAGGACTGCCCCCCAGATTCTGATAAACTCCTTGTGGGTTAAGCTTTACTGGAAACCAGGCTTCCTACTTGCTAGACTTTCATATTACTCTCTCTCATTAAGCAATTTAGATACTCAAGTAGTAAATCAGAAGTGAAAGGAAGGTTCTTAATCACAGGATCTAAACAACTCTGGTCCTTCGTCAGCACCTGACTCCTGATAACTCCTTCATCTTCTGGTCAAAGTTCCAACACACTGCATTATCTTCACATCTCTGGGTGTCTGAAGGAGGTCAAGCACACTGCAGTTTCCTTGAAGACTGGCACTACTCCTGTGGTTGGATAATACTTGCAGTGGGGATGGGATATATTCCCTAAGTATCTCAGCTGTACAAAACCAAGGTCTAAAAGAGACAAGGCAAGCAGTGAAGCACAGTCAGCCACCCCAGACACTGCCAGCTACTCCTCAGAACCTCACTGCAGCTCGAGATGTGCTTCATCCAGCAATTCTGCACACAAAATACATAAACAGTCCCTGGAGCACAGATGGAAGCTGATGCCTATCCCCTCCCAGGGGAGTTCCCTCATCACCAGGCTACAAAATCATGTTGCCTCTTGCTCTCAGCCTTTGATGATACAAATCTTACGTTCCTTCCTACACAGTGCCCCGGTTTGAACATGAGAGGCAGAGCCTCTCCTCCCTCCTCAGCTGGTAGCTGGGCGATCTGGGCACTCAGAGCCGAGGGTGCCCCGAGGCCCGAGGAGATGCCTCATCACTGATATCACAGTGGTGTCATTCTCTATCTCACTTTCACTCACCTACAGGGAACAGTGCTCACCCACCACTGATGACCTGGGGTGCAGCTCACGAGCCCCACACAAACTCTGAGGAGGAAGACTCCAGAAGCACTCACCTGCCCTGCCTATGGATGTGCTCCTTCCATGACAGCAGGATGCTGAAGGAAAGGGCCCAACTCCTGAAGAGCAGAAGTCATTCCATTTTTCTCCTGGCAGTAAATCAGCTGTACACCAGCACTTTGCCACAGCTTTCCTTGCTGTAGTTTTCTCTCCAGGACTCCCACCCTGCTGGCTCCTGACTCTCCTGCATGGCTGGAACACACACACCACCTCAGGCACCTGCCCAGCCCAGGGTGTGCTGAAGGGGACAGGAGACAAACACCACCCTGCAGCTGGCAGGGCCCCAGAGCCCAGCTGGGGACCCTCAGGAAGGCAGAGGAAGAGCTGCTAGCAAAGAGCAGAGGACAACTGTGCCCACAGAAATAAAAATACCTCTCCTGATCCTCCCTCGCTCTGCTGCACAGCTCAGTCAGTGTCCCGTGAACAAGGACAGGGAATCCCCACTGCAGGTACGAGAGAAGTGCACACGGTTCACACGCTGCAGGTCACAGGAGCAGCAGATCCTGTAGCTTGAATTATACTTTAAAAAAACCCAATTGAAATTCAAGCTCTATCACAGCCTTGTACTGCAGCTTCCCAGAGTCCTCCAGCCGTTTGTTCTCTCCAGGGAAGACAGATAGGTTGCCAACCAAGAACTGCACTGTGGGATTAGCCAATGTTTATGAAGTGCTTTAAAGATTAGAAGTGTCACCTATGTGCTAAATATTTCTCTGGCACTATCAGCTCGAACAGCAACCGAGTATCTTGTATCTGCTCCTGCTGATCTCGAGCTGGCTGCCGAAGGCGTCGCTCAACCCGACTCCAACCACTGCGTTTGGCACTAATTCCAGGGGCGGCTTCAGACACATCTCAGGAGAGGACAGAATCAGGGAACCACTTAAACCCCAACTTCTGAAAACTACTAGGAGGGCAATGACAGTAATATCACCAGGAGAGGCTTAGGGATTTATGTTTTTACAGCATTCTCACCGTGTGCTGAGACGGAACACTCTGGAGCGAAGCCCAACCATGGAGAGGCACTTGCTGCTGCTCACCCAGACAGAACTGGCTGGGCAAGGGCATGAAAAGGTACTTTGTACACATCAGCTTGACAGGAGCTAAACAGATCCAAATGCTTTCACTTCCCAAAAAGCTTTTTACAACAATCTTGCAGTATCTGCAATCAGCAACTGAGCGGTGAGTCTGAGTGCGCGGGACAGCGGCACAGCTCTGCTCACAGTCTGTGCTGGACACACACAGACCAAACAGCATGGATACACTCATCTTCCTTCCTCTCTTCCTCATTTTTCTATTCCTCTTCCACCTAGAACACGCACAGAGCCTGCGACAAGACTTTCCCACTACCACCAGAGCCAAGGTGCCACGTTCAGCTGAAGACCTGTTTCTTGTTCACACACCTTTTGTCACCTATATTCCATCCATCCTCCGAGGACTTACACCACACACAGGCCTAGAAACACCCAAAATACAGAGCTCAGCCTTCCCCTCAGCCCGTGGGTTTCACCAACAGCAACAGAATCCAACAACTATTATTAAGCAGTCAGAAAATGAGACATTCAGTTCCAAGAGTTTACTCTGTGCTGGAGAGAGAGAAAAACAAAGCTGGAAATCCCTCGCTTTATAAACAACAGCTCCTCTGAAAGCACTGTCAATAGGAAGTTGTTGCTTTAAACTGTGTACACATTTGGCTCACAATTTGCCAACAGTGAGCAAAATGAACTCCACGGAAGGATTCCCATGCCATAAGCTCAGTGTCACTGCCCGAAATGGATGGTGCCAGAGCAGCAGGACCACGACAGCAAGAGCTGATTTGGGTAGGAACAGGACACAATTCCCTTCTTGGCCTCTCCAGCTCTCTAACTCTTCCATCAGCCACATCACCACCAGCCCCACAGCCTGGGGTCCCCCAGGCAGCACCCACATGTCACTGTGCCAGTGGCACACGAGCAGAAATGTGGCTGTGGCTCACCTGACCTTGACCGTTTGGAGCAGCTCAAGGTAGACCCAACAAGGCACAGCAGCCTCATACTTGGGCTGTACCTGCCCCAGGGCTGTGTCTGCCCTCCAACCACCAGGGTGACTGTGCCAACAGCCAGAGACACAGACACAGGCAGCCCAAGGACAGAGAGGCCATCAAAGAGAAATGTTATCCTAAGCCAAAACAGTGTCACCAAAACAGCGTCACCGCAACGCGCTCTGCTCAGCCGTGGGGCCAGAGGCTGCTCAACACTCAACACAAACAGCAGGAGAACCAAAACCTGTTCCTGCTCCTCAGAACCACATCTGCTCCTCAGTCAGGTGCCCTGCAGCCCAGGAGGGTATTTTGGGGAGGAATCCCCCTAAAAGGTGACGGGGCAGGAGCACGGCAGGAGGCAAACCACAGCTGAGGTGACAGTGCTTTTCCCACAGAGGTTTGACGGTTTCCCGTGTGCCAGAAAGGCTGTTCACCAACTGGAACCTCAGCCAGGTGCCTGCTGGAGTGCCCTGCCAGGGATAACCTCAGCCAGGTGCCTGCTGGAGTGCCCTGCCAGGGATAACCTCAGCCAGGTGCCTGCTGGAGTGCCCTGCCAGGGATAACCTCAGCCAGGTGCCTGCTGGAGTGCCCTGCCAGGGATAACCTCAGCCAGGTGCCTGCTGGAGTGCCCTGCCAGGGATAACCTCAGCCAGGTGCCTGCTGGAGTGCCCTGCCAGGGATAAGCCCAGTCAGGTGTGCTGCACTTGGGTTGGACTGCGCAGGTCGATGTGGCTGACAGCTGCCTCCAGCTTGAGGTGACTCACTCAAGTCACACATCATAAACACTTCTTACTCAAGCCATGAATTAGTAGCACAGGACTCTGAAAACTCAAATAAACCTCAGGTGACACATGCCATTCCTGCAGAGCCACTCTCTGCCTCTGCCCTGCAGAGCCTGCTGAAACCAAAGGATCCAGACAAACCGAAGACTGGAATTGCTGCTGAAGATCGTGAAACACATCTAAGATAAGAGGAAAAAAGCCTACCAAAAATGTAAAGCAATCTTATCATCATTTTAATTGGGATTTGATACTCCTATTCCAACAAACCACTGGAGCATCCATCCTAGCGCTGGATCTCACCGCTAAACTGAGGTTTCCACCTGCGAGGAGGCAGCACGGGAGACTCTGCAGAGCAGCCTTTGTTCTGGGACCCAGCGAGGAAAACACATCTGCTCAGCCCAAATCACTGCTCCCTCCACCTCGGCAGGTCTGACCTGGGAGGACAGGCAGCCAGCTCTGTTCCAGCAGCAGCGGAGGCTCCCACAGCGACTGCACACAGGGCTCAGGAGACCCGAGCGGGGTGAGACACCGCGTTCTGCTCTTCACCCCACACCACGGCGCCTCTGCAGAGCTGCTCTTGTTTGGACAAGCAATTGCTCCGGTGACTATTTGAATGATGACTCACTCCAACAAGCCGGGGCACCCTACCACACACAGCCCTAAGTGCTGACTTAGGGCTTGGGATGCAAATCCGGCAGGAAGCAGAGCTTCCCGACCAGGGCCACCCAGGCCTGGTCACTGCTGCCATTCCCCTCCTCCAGCTCCAGTCCCGGCCTTGAGGAGGAATCCGAGGAGAAGACAACAGGATTGAGCAAACTATGTAAAATATTCTTGCTCTCAGAGCACTTCTGAAGTTGCCTTTTAATACTTGTGCTGCGCAAAACTTACAGACTGGGAGTTCTCTGCGTGCCTAGGAAGTGGGAGGTGGACGCAGGATGCCTGCTCAGCACCTCACACAGCTCAGAACTGCTGCCCAGCACCCATCCAGCTCAGGCACAGGCCTGTGGCCACCCTGCTGTGGCACTGCTCCAGCCACTTCCACTTCTGTCTCACCGAGCATGTGAGAGTCACAACCCGTGACGAGCTCGGCAGTAATTGCCGTATCGATTTCGACGCTCCTCCGGCCAGAGCAGCTCCTGTAACTGTAAACCATAAACCTTTTAATATGCTGCTCAATTATGAGGAAAACAACTCCTGAGCAGCAGCACCCTGAGCTGGGAGCAGCGTGCCATGTCTGCCACCACGGCCTGGGGCCTGGCTGGGGATGGCCAAGCCACGCGGGGAGGGCTGCTGAGGGGGACAGAAGCACTGACAGATCTTCCACGTGTGCTGGTGATGTCAGTGCTGCTCAAAGCTTTTCCTGCTCACCTCACTGGAGAGCACAAGATGCTGGAACACACAGAATGAGATGACTGATGAGCAAACGGATGGTGTGCCAACAGAACGTGATCTGGGGCTTGTGCAACCCGTGGGCTGTTCACAAATCCAAGAGAAGGAGACCAGAAATTGAGCAAATACATCGGGCACTGTCACACAAGGCAGAATTACAACCTCTGTTATTTACAAACAGTTTCAGGGAAAGGGAAACAATCTGAAGGACTGTTTGGTATTTATAAAACATTCCCATCCACTGCAGCCTTTCAAAGGCAAGTCAGATCCTTTGATGACACAAGAACAAGAAGAGCAGAACGCAGGATTAATCCCTAACTCCAAACCCTGAAGTTCATCATCACCCATCCAGCCCTTTCCACCAACTTCTCCTGCCCAGGGTTTGGAGACAGGCCTGGAGAAGCTCCCACCTTGCTCCACGCAGGCCTGACCCGCTTTTGTCTCTCCATGCTGTGAGCTGGGCTTTGTTGCCATGGTGAAAGCTCTGACACGTTCGGTTTTCCCACTAATTTCCTGCTGCACTACAGGCAACTGATGCTTTGCACCTCACTGCTATCAGCACAGCAACAAGGAACCCCAACACCCCCACAAATGAGGAACGGAGTCACCGCACGCTGGTCACTGCCAACAGCACTTTTCAAGGCAACTTTGGTTACACCTATTAAATAAAATCTCTCTTGCCTCATCTAGATCAGGATTACGTGCCCTGTGTTTTCTCAGGACATGCAAGATTTGAAGCACTTCAGTGGAGTTTATCTTGCATCCTAAACCCTAAACCCACCGGCCTCTCAGTTAAGCCCTACAAAGTTCAAGAGATTTGATCACTCGAAAAGAACTCGACGATTTAGTGACCCTCATAATCAGGGGCTGCAGCCCACCCTGACCCTGCAAAAACGTGCTGCAGTTTCAAGTCCCAGACTGCAGCTCCTGAACCACCACATTCTCCTCTGAGCTCACAAGAAGGAGCTAACTTCATACCCCACTGTCTCGATGGGGCGTGAAAACAACGACCCAGTTGTGTCTGTGGCACCAAAGTAGGCCCAGCAGCACACACACACACGAGGGAAAGCAGAGACTAAGGCCCACTCTGCCAGCAAATGAGTCAGAGACTGCACAAGCGCCCACTGAGTGGGAAAATACCTACAGTCAGCCCTCACTTGTCGCTTTACTGTGTAACGGGAGTCTCAGCTTGGATGAAAAAACACATGAATATTTTGTTCTGACTAAGCACAGGTTTCCCCATGTACCTCAGCCCTGGCAGGGCAGTGGGCACATGACACCCACACTGCAGCGAACGGGGAGGGAGCGACTGTGATTTCCCTCTCCACCAACTCCGCACCTTGTTTCTAACACAAACCAGCTGAATTAACCAGCAGAAAGGAAAAGTCTTCGGCCTCTGTTTTTATCTTACACTTCCCAGAGCAGCTCAGGGGAAAAACCACCTCGACGGAAGCCAAGTATGAAAATCCTCATTCAGAGAATGAATCAGGATGATTTTTATTGGTTTCCAATGAGACGGTGCTTGAAAACAAACAGTTGCTGTACGACTGACACCCCCCTCGCTGTGCCAGGACGGGGAGACGAGCGAACATAGATGGGCTTTGTAGAGCTGAGAACACGCTCCCTCACGGCTGTGAGGACGCTGTGCTGAGGCTCATGGTACACTGACGTGCAAGAAAACAGAGCACGAGCTAAGCTCTATCACACTCAGCTCAGTGGGGGAGCAAGGAGAGTCCTATGACCTCCAAAACTGCGGAACCCGAGCGCGGCTGTGCCCAGCCTCGGGACACAGCTACAGCGGGAGCTTCCCACAAGGAGCACCCGTGTCTGCTGGGCACCTGGGCCTGAGAACACCGTGCCAGTCACACAGCATGTCCTCCTTGCCCTGTCCCGGGCAGGGGAGGAACCCGCACGCTGCCCCGAGCCTGCCGGCAGCGCCACTCCAGCCTGCCCGATAACCTCGACAGCCACTTGCCACATTACAGCCCAAGGATTTCCTACAAGCACATCTAGAGAGGAAAGACTAAGTACCAAGACTAATACTTTTCATCTTTGGTTGCTGCCAGTGCTATGAGCTCAAAGCAGACCTGGGGAAGCGCAGAGACGTGGCTGCACTGCCACGGTGCCCGACGCGAGGCGAACGCTGCCTACAGTACTCATTATTTTGGCTGAAGGACAGCACAGGCAAACACCTCTGTAAGAACTGAGACACACAGGTGACAAGAAGCATTTTTTCACCTCATTTATTCACTATCATGCAGTCCATCCCCCAGAAGATCTAACCCGCTGTGCCTACCTGGCAAGGCTAACCTCAGCACCAGACTCTGAGCCTGCACAACACCTGAACAGATGAATCCTTCCATCCCACGGGCAGGAACCAGCTCCAAATCAGCCTGTTATCTGATCACACTTCACACACAATGACACACAGCTTGTCAACTTACTCCTTCCATTAAAAACACTTCATGTTGTGAAATGCTACAATTAGTTTTCAGGCAAAACCTCATCAGCTTCCATCCAGTGCCTTCGCCCAGCAGCAAGAAGCCTCAGGGCTCCAGAGACACTGTCCCCTGTGAGGGGCCAGAAACACACCTGGAAGCACCTGATGAGTCTGAATGCAGGGAAATAAAATCAGAAACACTTCAGGCTACATGACAGCAGTTCCCAGAGCCTGTGTGCCCACGGTGCAGTGGCCAAGGGTCTGTCACACACCTGTTTCCCATGCTTACACACATGTCACAGGTATGTTTCTGCACATAACACTCTCTGCACAGGCAGAGGTTATCCAGGAAAAGACACAGCTGAAAGCCCATCAGCCAAAGAGCAGGGACAAGCTGAGACAGACATGTTTAGGTAAGGAAAAACCTGGGGAAAAAAGTGTGCTCCCTTCTGCCGCAGGAACCCACGCGGGCAGCACTTCCCCAGCCCTGAAAACACCTCACTGCATCCCTCTCATTCAAAACTCCTTCCAGTAGGCCCGACCATATTTTAAAAGTTATTGGAAGGAGACAAGAAACATCCATCTGCTTGCTGAAAGGCAGCAGACATACGCAGCCTCCAAATCCAGACTTTAATTGAAACACTTTAATCTGCTGCCGCGGCCCCACATTCCCTCTTATTCCCAGCAGTGCCGAGGCGTGTGCTCAGCTAATGGAGCTCTGACAGTCGTCCTGGGCCTGGCTCCCTGTCAAACCACTCCAGCCTCCAGCTCCAGGCCCACAGTCGCATGCTGATACCCCACAGACTCCTCTGCTTCTAAACCATCTTCAGAACCCGATAATTAATGCCCCATAACTGCATCAGACAATTTAAGGAGCTGAAGGCAGAGCTCGTGATTGCCAAACCATACAGGAAAGCAGCAAACGTGGAGGAGATCCTGAGCTATAATGAAAACACCCGACTGGGCTGTCAATACCAGTCACCTCTGTGTTACACAACACCCAAATTCGGGCCAGTCTCCCTGTCCATCTGCAATTCCAGGCCGTAACTCCGTGCACGCAGTGAGCAGGCCCCGGTTAGACGGCCAAGGCAGGATTTGGGATGCTGGTCAGGCCAGGCTCCCACTCCAGTCCCTGGGAACACCAGGGCAGTTCTCTCTGTGGCTCAGCTGACGTGCTCCAGGCTGTGCTGAATCACCCTCTGGAGAAGCTGACCCCAGCATTCCCATACAAAGCCAGGTGAGCCACATCCTGCCGCATCCCGCACCAGAGCACAGCTTGTTTCTGCATCCACAGCCCCACGTTACTCCCCGGCATCTCCACACAGATTCTGGGGAATTTCTGAGGTTTTCCCAGTGCTGCTTCACCCCCAACAGCTGCCACAGACCCTTCTCACAGCACAGGGAGTGCTCCAGCTCAGGCGCAGAGCCAACACTCCCAGTCATACCTTCACCCCAACCCTTTAGGGAGGAAGAGCCTCTGCACTCCTGCCACCAAGCTGTGTCAATAACCGAAGCCACCAGGGCCACAAACTGCAGACTTCAGCCAGCTCCCCACAGTAAAGCCCTGCAGTGACGCAGGAGTCACTCCCAACACACCTGCTCCACACAGGGACCAGCTCCTTCACCTTATGACAACACCAACCCCAAGCTGCAGCTGCTACAGGTTGGACTCTGTGATCTCAGAGGTCTTTTCCAACCTCAGTGACTCTGTATCCAGGCTAGAAATTGCCCCCAACACCGGACGGAGAAGCCACTGGGATAACCAGAAGCACCAGCAACATTTCAGCACGACCAGGACACACACTCTGCAGGAACTGAGCGCTTCAGGACAAGGCCCAGCAAGGCAGGATGGGCTCCCAGCAGGATCCACCTCTGTGGCTGCTGCTGGGGTGCCCCAGGATCTCCTGCCCACCCCCTGGCGCCGCTGACGCCAGCAGAGCTCAGCTCAGCTCCCCCCACACACACTGGGCTATTTTTGAGCTCAGCGTGTCAGTTCCACTGGCTGTGGGAGTTTGTTTGTGTGGGTTAGCATGATTCGACTACTTTGAAACTTGGCTGAAGCCACATAATTCCCTTTCCATGGAACCCCTTTGATGGCCATTTAGCAGAGAGGGTGAGGTTCAGCCTCAGCCAGAGAGACTTGGAGTCAGAATTACTAGAAAAAGACACATAATGACTAATAATGAATCAGCCTTCAGTGGTTTCTGCATTTAAGTGTTAACACAGTGTATTAAACCCTTGGACTGGGACCAGCAGGAAGACCCTGGTGGCACTAAATGAGGACAATGGCTTAACTTGAAAATCTCCAAATTGCTCTATTTAAACCCATGCAAGCTCCAGAGGGAGACACTGGAGCCAGTTTAAGCCCTGCTCCTGTATGTTCAGCTGGAGGCAGCACCTTCCTGCACAGACAACAGTGAGACCCATCACACCTACACAGGGAAGTCACAACTCTCACAAGAGCCTCTTCAGCCAGGGAGAACTTCCACCACAAACCACGTCTTCTACTCTGCTGGCAGTGCTAGAGCAACTTCCCAAAGCTTTCCTTCCACAGGGAAAAACACACAGTGGTTACGCAATCGCGGCGAGGAGAGCGAGAAGGGGCGAGCTGCTCGGGCTGGCGGGTTGCTGCAGCACTTGCACAAGGCTGATATCAGACCCGGAGAGTACGTGGGGGAAAGAGGAGCTCAATGCTGCTTCCCTGGGAAGATGTCTAATACCCGAGGAGCACAGTCTCCCAGCAACACACTGCCAGCTCCTTATTTCCCTCGAACGCAATTCCTGCTTCAAACACAAATGAGCAGACAGGTTCTAGAAAGCCTCACCAGGCCTCTGCAGCATTCACAAACCCTCTGTGAGACCATCCAGGAAAAGAGACACATATCCCTGTTTGTCACAGCTGCTCCTCTTCCTGCTCCTGTCAGCAGCAACAGCTTTTCCTCACTGGGGCAGTTTCTGTACCTGCCCAAAGATGCCACCACCTTGTTATCAGGGTTTGCTTTGCCTTGTCTCCTGCTGTAGCAGCTCCAACGCTCCTGCACAGCAAACACTTGGGAAGAAGGGACACTGGGCAGGAGTGGGAGGCAGTCAGGCTGAAGAGGTACAAAGACACAACCACCTCATGCCCAGGTTAAGCTAATAGCCACAAAAGCAGATATTAGTCATGTTGGCTCTCACAGCCTACTCCACCTGCCCAAAAAGGCTTGGGGCAGGTGCCACAGGGCCACTCATTCCCCTGCCAACTCTCACCTGGCTCTCCTGGCACCATCTCTACCTGTTGGCATGGCCAGACTCCTCAGGAAGAAGCCTGTCTCCAGTTTGATCATGCTCTGGCATTAATGTCTTGATAATCAAACGTTACTTGCTACAGCAAATGTTGTAATGAAACACATAACATCACTCCTTCAGCCTCCAGTGATGCAGGCAGTGCCTCTGTGAGGTTTTAGGAAATACTCCCTCTTATCCCCACTGTGGCAACTCTGCTTAGCCAAAGTTCATTTCTAGCTTTCAGGCTTTTAACTAAATCTGCCCCCAAATGAGAACTAAAATACAAGTCTCCTGCAGCACAAGGGCCAGGAGAACAAAGGCCCCGTGAGCAGCAGGATAATGCTGCCTGAGGAATTAGCCATCCACAGCCATCAGCTTTCCTGGTGGCCAGGAGGAGGGAGCAGCAGCACGGGTGAAGCACCGACAGAAAGGGAACGATGAGGAGAGGTGTCCAGGCGAGGTCCCTGCGCAGGTCATTACGAAACGTGTGCGGCAGCAGGACTGAAGAGCTCGGACAGGAGGACGATGAGTCACGGCACAGCTCGGGGCTTATCACACGGGCACGCTGGCTGGGAGAGCCAGCCACAGTCAGCCCAGAGCCACGTGCCTCGCTGCTGCACGTCAGAGCTGGGAGAGCAGGACACAGCAGCCACCAAAGCTTCTCCCGCGCCAGGCTGCGCGCAGAGTCCAGGCGAGGCCCCGCGGCCACCGGAGCCCTCGTGCCAAGGTGTGCCAAGCGAGCCCGACTCCTCCTGCAGCAAAGCCCAGGTACCAGTGAAGTCCCCCAGCCTGGCTGCTGTCCTGCTTTTAGTTGCCACAGTGCCAACCTCCAAGAACTCCAGTGTGACGGGTTGTGCTGATGGCTGCAACTCGCCCAACGACAAGCCACAGAAACCGAGTGGGTTCTGTCACGGAAGGGAATGTCCTCTCCAAGCCAGAGCAGAGCTGCCTCCTGCTCTCCAGGAAAGGCTTAGCTCCTGAAAGACCTGGGAAAAAATCACCTCAGTTCTAGCCTTTCTCCAGCTGTGCTTACGATGGTAGAAGGGATGTGTTCTGCCAAGGACTCTGGGTTACTATCTACCAAAACAACTCCAGGTACCCCCTTAAACAGGGTCCCCACAACTCACAGTCAGTGAAACCTGCTCCCAGCTTTGCCTAGTTCCTACCTAGTATTTAAAATAAGTCAACAACCAGCTTGGAAGAAGGTGCTAAGGCAGCACAGCAGGAAGATGACTGCACTTGGGAGGGAGATGTGTTCTCCCAGGACTGCCAATTCCAATCTCCAAGAGAAAAATGGAGGTGAGAACAACTTATCTCCCAAAGAAATGCTCAAGGAGCGCAGTGCAACCATGGCAGGTACACACCACTCCAGCTGGGTGTCCTGTCTCCTAGCTGAAACAAGAGAAGGAACCAGGACAGCAGAGAGCTCTCACACTGCCCAGCAGCCACAGCAGTCCCTCTCCTCCCTCCTCATCCCCAACAGCACCCAAAGAGCTCAGGAACAGAAGGTACGTGCTCCGTGGGGCACTCAGGAAGTCCTTCCTCTCTGAGAACATTCCCTGACCAGCCCTTATGTCCTCTGTGAGAACATTCCCTGACCAGCCCTTATGAAAAAATGTGGCATTAAAAACAACCCCAGTGCCTGAACAGAGCTGGAATTCTAATGCAGTCGCTTGGATGATTTATAAATGGAAATTGTGTGGAAAACAATTCGTTCAGTGGGTCACTGGGAAGATTCTGAGCACAGAAACAAGAAAGGGTTTCTTGTGAAAGATGAGAAAAGACAAAGGCAAGAGGGACAGAAGGAGGGATGCTGCAAGACATCCCACAGGTGCCCAATTCCTCCAGGTCAGAGCAGCAGCTCCAGCTCCTGCCCAGCCATCGGAGCAGCTCCTGCCAGAGCACAGAGTCCAACCTTGCATGGCCAAGGACTGAATTAAATTGCTGCCTTGGTTAATACGTAAATTGTCAACTGTTCCTTTCCATGCCATCAGCTCCAGCACAGACAATGATGAATACAGGCTTCCTGCCCTTTGGGATGATTAACATTCCCTTTCCTTAGTGTCCCTAGCACCGCTGACCCACATTCAGCTCCTGAAAGGCAGTTCCATGTAAACTGCATGGCTGGGTGTCAGCAGAACGCGCCAGCCCGGCCGGGCCCGGCGTGCACTGCACGCGTTCCCCTCCTCTCCCTCAATAAACCCAGGCCTCCACCTCCACGGGGCCAGGAAAACCTTCGGGATCACACCAGCCACCACTCTACTCCGCTTCTCTTTTTAGGGAAAAGGGGACACAAGCCAGAAATGCTCAGGCTGTTATCTCGTGCTGTCGTGTCAAAGTCCACTTGACCTGCTAACTGTCCGTCAGAAAGGAAAACAGACTCCAGAGCCTCATCAAGAGACCACCTGGAACTCCAGGCTCAAGAGTGGACACTGCTGTTAATTCACCTTCTGGAAAAAGCCCCCAAACACGGGGTACAATCTGTTTCCACACTGCCAGGGGCAGGCACGCCGGAATCCCTCCCGCGTCACCGGACGAGCACCGTTCCCAAGGAGAGGCTGTGAAGAGCTAACCAGCTTTTCTCTAAGAGAATGTGACATGGGGTCAAGTTTGTGCAGGGATTTGGTGGCTATATTTGAACTGCCCAGCTCTCCTGCGCAGCTCCTACTGGGAGGGAGGGAGAGATCACCTCGGGAAGGGGCTGCCAGTGTGCACGGGCTGCGTTCCGCGATCAAAGAATTCCTTCAGATCCCTAAATGGGACCGTTTTGCCAGGGATTTATTGCTTCCAGGTCGTTTCCATTAAGTCTAAGTGGTAGAAGTGTAGCTGTGATGAGGACACTGCCCAGCTCTCCTGCGCAGCTCCTACTGGGAGGGAGGGAGAGATCACCTCGGGAAGGGGCTGCCAGTGTGCACGGGCTGCGTTCCGCGATCAAAGAATTCCTTCAGATCCCTAAATGGGACCGTTTTGCCAGGGATTTATTGCTTCCAGGTCGTTTCCATTAAGTCTAAGTGGTAGAAGTGTAGCTGTGATGAGGACAAGCTCGCAGTAGCTTTGCATTCCTTTTTCTGCTGCCAGTCAAAAACGTTTCCCATACAGATTCGCCCTTTCCAACGCGTTTACGTCGACACCTCCCTCTAACCTCACACGTCCTGGAGCCTGGACCAAGTGGCTCCTCTCTCCTTCCCCACTCCTCTCCCAGAGCCAACAGCAACAGTGCCGTGAGTGAAGGAAAAGTACTGAGCGCACGGAGCTCAGGGTTTGCTCCAATCCGTTCGCTCCCACTCCTCTGCCCAGGCTGGGATTTGGAAGGAAACCTGACCTCGGAGTTGAGACAGCTTCCAGGTCAAGTTTCAGCTCCAAGCTCTCCCAGCTCAGCCGAGCAGATGGCAGTGGTTCCAGCACAGGTATTTCCCCAGGCCTGGGGAGCCCTCAGAGTTCAGAGGGACTGGGAGGATCTCCTCCATGCACAGCACACTTAACCCGCTGCTCCAGCCCCTGGCACACTCCACCCAGACACTCCAAAGCCCACCAGCACCTCTCCATCCCACCAGAACAGAGCTGTGCTGCTTCCTGAGCCCCACGACCCACCTACTGCCACTCCAGGGCAGCAGGAAGGACTGTACACTGCTGCTGAGCCAAGCACAAGTTCTCCAGGCGCAGCATCCTCTGCCATCACCCACAGAGGTGTCAAGTCCAGCCTCGGCCCTGCCAATGTGGAACACCATTTCCAGGCAAAACTTGTGTGCATTGAGCCCTTCTTCACCCAAACTGGCTATTCCCAGGCAAAATACGGTCACTGCTTTGGTGTTTTGCAAACTTCAGAGTCAGCACCACTGAAAAGAAACCTAGCAAGCGAGGCTGGAAACAGGAACAGGAAAGCAACTTGGAGCTCGATCACTCCTTTTTCAGGAGTGCTCTCCACTCAAGGGGCTCAGTCTCCTGCACTCAAAGCACCTGAAACCATCCCCTCACTCGTGTCAGTGAGGTTCAGGTGTGTAACAGGGAGAACAACAGCCAAGTCCTGCAGAGAACACCAGAAGCGCAGGTTAAACCGTGACATCGAACACTCGCAGGCTCAGACCCAGCTGACAGCAGCACAGGGCAAGGGAGCACAGCCCGATGTCCAGGAGGTGCTTAATAACCCATCTTTAAACACCCCCTGAAATTAACTTCCCTCACTTATCCGGGCAAGGAGCCAAACCCTCCAACACCCAAGACCGTGGCCAATTTCTCCCGTGTTTCCACACAATGAGGCTGACAGGACACCCCCAACCAACGCCGCGCCCCGTCCGCAGCGCAGCCACGAGCGGGACAGCCGCAGGGCTGGGTCGGGGCCTGTGTGGCCGCGCCCGTCCTCCTCCTCCTCCTCCTCCTCCTCATCCTCCTCCAGCGCTTTTCCAGCCGCAGCTCCGAGCAGACCCCGCAGACCTTCTCCCGGCACCGCTCCCACGTCCTCCCCACAGCTCGGCCCTCACCTGCGCGGGAT
>NW_008656931.1:0-580 GCF_000695815.1 Acanthisitta chloris | reverse complement strand
ACGAGAAAAATGGCCATTACTTTATCTTTATACTGATTCGTGAATGGTGGCAAATGCCCTGTGGGGGGGGTTGCATCAATGGAAGCAGAATAACTGTCAGTGTAGAGGAAAGCCCATCTGGGCTGCTGCACTGTGGCAAGATACTGCCACTCGGATGGATAATTTGGTTGTGAAGGTACGTCACGTAGATGCTCATGTACCCAAGAGCTGAGCTAACGAAGAACATCAGAACAACCAGCAAGTAGATCAGGCCACTAGGATTAGAATATCTCAGGTGGATATGGATTGGGAACATAAAAGTGAATTATTTTTGGCTCGATGGGCACACGACACCTCGTGTCATCAAAGAAAAGACACAACATATAGATGGGCTTGAGACTGAGGGTGGACTTAACCATGGACACTATCTCCCAGGTTACCCATGCATGTGAGACATGTGCTGCAATTAAGCAAGCCAAAAGATAAAAGCCTCTTTGGTATGGAGGATGATGGCTGAAATACAAGTATGGAGAGGCTTGGCAAGTTGACTATATTACACTTCCCCAGACCCGTAATGGAAAGCGCCATGTGCTTACAATGG
>NW_008656930.1:16969-24336 GCF_000695815.1 Acanthisitta chloris | reverse complement strand
GAAAAGAGAGGGGGGAAAAGAGAGGGGAACAGTTCACAAGAATCTTTATTCTCAACTCTTATGGTTGATTCTTCTTCCATAAAGAGATACCTCCTTATTCACCTTCATGAGAAAATGTTTTCCTCTTACCTGGGCCTTTTGAGGAGATACTGGAAGACGTAAAGGGATCAGTGCTTTCAAAGGGGTCGGGCTAGATGGGAACAGATAAACATCATTATTGCTTTGCTGTGCACTTGCCTTTTCATGCACATTAAAATCTCTTGCTTTAAGACAACTTACTCCCAATTTACAACCTACAGTTTACATACAGTAGGATAAAATTAACTGATTATATGCAATTTGCATTATTAGTGCATTTGGCCATTGACAGCCTTGAACAAAAGCAAAGAGCTACAGGTGAGAAGTGCATCCCACTGGAACACAAACAAGAGTTATCAGGGCAAAATATGAACAGACACCCAGAAGTGTCCAATCTTTCAGCAACAGAGGTCAGGCATCTGTGTTAGGATTAGTTCAGAGAGTCTGTTGCTTCTTTCTAAACACTTGGTGTTTGCAGTTGCTCTTCAGTTTGACAAGTTTGCCTTGATCTAGGTACAGTCCTACACTGCAAGGCACACTAACCTCCCACTGATGAAATGGAACAGTGTCCTAACTCTTGGATGGCATCAGTCAATGGATTCCATAAGAGTGAGGGAACGATAACAAACCAAACCCATCCACACACTCCTCAAACAGGCACACACAGGTACCTCAGGACAACTTCAGAACTGTCACCACAGATTTAGCCTGGAGCAGAGGAGGCTCAGGGGAGACCTTCTCACCCTCTACAACTCCCTGCCAGGAGGTTGGAGTCAGGTGGGGGTTGGTCTCTTCTCCCAGGCAACCAGCAGCAGGACAAGAGGGCACAGACTCAAGCTCTGCCAGGGGAGGGTTAGGTTGGATATTAGGAAGAGATTTTTTTATGGAGAGAGTGCTCAGGCATTGGAATGTGCTGCCCAGGGAGGTGGTGGATTCACCATCCCTGGAGGTTTTCAAGCTGAGACTGGATGTGGCACTTAGTGCCATGGTCTGGTAACCACAGTAGGGTTGGACTTGATGCTCCTGGAGGTCTCTTCCAACCAGGCTGATTCTATGATTCTATGATATACCAAGTGTGTTCTGTGCAATCCTTTGACTGGTTCTGTCTGCTGCAGGCTCAGAATCATAGAATCATAGGATGTTAAAGGGTTGGGATAGAGCTTACAGATCATCCAGCCCCAACCCCTGCCCTGGGCAGGGACACCTCCCACCAGAGCAGGTTGCTCAAGATTTTATCCAACCTGGAATGAACACTGCCAGGGTTGGGGCAGCCACAGCCTCCCTGGGCAACCTGTGCCAGTGTCTCACCACCCTCACAGGGAAAACCTCCTCCTGATATCTAAATTTCCCCTCTTTCAATTTCTCCCCATCACCCCATGTCATCACTGCAGCTCCTAACCAAGTCCCTCTGCAGCTTCCCTGGAGCCCTGTCAGATCCTGGCAGGTTGAATCCTCGAGCGAGATCAGTTCCTCAATCCCATCCACTATGTGACTGCACAAACCAATGGAATGGAGGGAATGAGTAGGTGTTGGTGGCTTGAAATTCCCAACAGAGAGAAGAACTATCCACCTAACTGCACCTTCCTGGTGAGTACACCTCATTGTCATGGAACTGGAGAGAACACGGATTGCCTTAACAACCCAAGCTTAAATGTTAAGAATAAAATTAAGGATAAGTATTTAGTGGTATTTCATTCCTTTCAGCTTTCAAACAAGGTCTGTTTATAGCAAAGAAAGTGCAGATTTAAAACTTACTGACCTTTGAGGGCAAAGCAGGAGGTTTTGTGAATGGATCTGAGGTAAATGGGTCACTCTTCACCGGTTTCTTGAAGAAATCCTCAGGGGCAGAAGTACGAAATGGGTCACTTTCCTTAAATGGATCACCTCCAAAGGGATCTGGAAGGAGCAGGAGAAGGTAAATAGAATGTAGCACCAGTGTAACTGTAAGGAATTCTGTAACTGACCACAGCCTGATGTCCTTTTTCTGAATGGATCTGAGGTAAATGGGTCACTCTTCACCGGTTTCTTGAAGAAATCCTCAGGGGCAGAAGTACGAAATGGGTCACTTTCCTTAAATGGATCACCTCCAAAGGGATCTGGAAGGAGCAGGAGAAGGTAAATAGAATGTAGCACCAGTGTAACTGTAAGGAATTCTGTAACTGACCACAGCCTGATGTCCTTTTTCTTACAGAAAAATTCTGTAACTGACCACAGCCTGATGTTATTTTTTTTACAGAAACCCACAGTGCTTTGGTAAACCTGCTGAATTCCCAGAGACCTCTCTAAACTGAATGTTTACTGAGTCTGAACAAGGACATGTTTATGTTATGGACTTAATGAAGAGTTACACACTTCTCATTGACATGTGGATCCTGAATGCCACACCCTGGCAGGATTCTCTCTCCCCACATGCAAACCAGAAGCCTGAAGCAAGGGAAACCCTGGAAATCTTTGTGTTTGGCTACAAATTGATCATATCACATCTGTCCTGCCATCAAAGGAGTCATTACCTGCTGGAGCAGGTGCTTGTTCTGCAAAAGGATCATGCTGGAAGGGGTCACCTATGCAGAATAGAGAAATAAGTTGGTTTAGCCACAATTTAGCAAGATGAGTAAAGTCTGTGAAAATATCATTTACTTAGCAATTGGTCTTCAAGGTCTCAGGTAAACACTGGTCACTTACTGCCTTTGAAGGGATCTGCTCCTTTAAATGGATCAGATTTGAAAGGATCTTCTGACTGGAATGGGTCTGTGTGCAACTCGTGGGTGTTATTGGCAAACATCAAGGCTTTGTTCTTAAATGGATCTTCCTGAAAATTAAGAGGAGAAACATTACAGCAATTTGTCATGATGAAAACGCTGTCACTCACTTAGCAGAAATTCTGTGTTATCTCTTGGTTCCTGTTGAACAATTGTAACTACTTCCTGAAGAACTTTTCTGAATAAGAGGCTTCTAAGTAGAGGCAATTACACAGCAGAAGGAAATATGCAGCCCAAGGCTACACAGAACATCAAGAGATAACAGTACATCTAGCAATTGTGTATGTTGTCTACATTAATGTATTGCCCATATGAAACTGTCTGACATATTAAACAAACTCAACCCTCAAACACTCAAATAACAAAACCAATCCAACTCCCCCAACCATCATGCTATCTAAAAAGTTCTTTCCCCCCCCAGTTATTTTACAGCTCAGCTTCAAGTAACACAGTTACTTAAAAGGAAAGGATACAGAAACCATTTGCAGACTACAAATACAAGAAGTTACTACTGAGAAGTTCTACTCTAGACTGTTTCTTGCTAACTCATTCTTGAGCTTCAAGCTCCAAGCACTGATTTCCCATGACAAAGCACTTCATGCAGGAAGAGTGTCACCCCAGCACTGTGATCACAGAAAGGTTTCTCAGCAGAAACTTTGCCAAGTTGCAAAAATTACCCTGCATGAGCAAACAGCAGACTGAAGTTATGAACCTCATGACACCCATTTGCAGGACAGCCCTGGCTTTGGGGGTCTCTGTCAAACCAGTCCTTGCCATGGGAGTCCTAAGTGCAGGCAGCACCTGCACAGCTCCAGTGCCAACCAGAGCTGTTCCACCCCAATGTAAGGGACATCCAGTAACAACTACCACTTACACTGCCTCCAACACCAGAAACACAGAGGATTTCACAGGCTCATCAAGGTTGGAAGAGACCTCTCAGATTATCCAGTCCAACCATTAACTTGACACTGCTGCAACCCCTAAATCATGTCCTCCAGTGTCAGATGCAATAATCTCTTAAACACTTCCAGGGATGGTGACTCCACCACCTCCCTGGGCAATATCCCAGTGCCTGAACACCTCAACAGGGAAATCATTTCTCCTCACATCCAATCTGACTCTGCCCTGGCTCAGCTCAAGCCCATTCCCTCTATCCTCTCCCTGCAGACCTGGCAGGAGAGACATCTCCCACCTCTCTCCAACCCATCAGGAGTTGGGGAGAGCCATGATATCACCCCTGAGTCTCTTCTCCAGGCTAACCAACCCCACCTCCCTCAGCCCTTGCCCATGTTTTCCAGCCCTTTGCTGCCCTCGTTGCCCTTGGCTGGACTCGCTCCAGAGCCTCAATGGCCTTTGGGCAGTGAGTGCCCAAAGCTGAGCACAGCACTGAGCTGGGACCTCCCCAGTGCCCAGTGCAGGGGGATGAGCACTGCCCTGGTCCTGCTGCCACACTGGGCTTGAGCCAGGCCAAGATGCCCTTGGCCTTCTTGGCCACCTGTGCACACTGTTGGCTCCCACTGAGCTGTGCCACCAGCACTGCCAAGTCCCTTTGGGACCAACACCTCTGTCCCCACTGCTCCCCCAGCCTGGAGCTGCATGGGATTGTTGTGTCCCAAAGGCACAACCAGCACTGAGCCTTAGTGACCCTCATGCAGTGTCCTCAGCTCATGGATCAGTCTGTCCAGGTCTCTCTGTAGACCTTTCCTACCCTCAGGCAGATGAACACTCCCACCCAACTTAGTGTTGTCTGAATTTCTTTCATCCCTTCACAAGATGAGGATGAAAACATCTTAATTCATACTTCTCAGAACAGGGGGAAGGACGTGTGGAGAGAAGGAAGAGGAAGGAAGAATTGAGAAACAGGAAAGGGGCACAAAGGTTTAAAACATTTACTATGAACATACACACTTGTGTTTTCTTCCAGTAAGTGATTCTTAGGTTTTGCAAGTAAGAGAAACATCTGGAAATGTCACTGCAAATTGAATATAATGTTGATGCAAGCACAGACAGGAAGCACTAAAGTGTTTGAACACCATGTTTCTCTGTGTGTTGTTGGTTTTAATCTACTCTTTTCTTCCTTTGAGCAGTTTGGTTGTACAGAGCTAGTGTGAAGAAGAGCATAAAGGCAGCAACAGTGCTACATATTCACTACTGCACTGCACAAGAGATACTGAACTTCATACCAAACACCAGAGAAGGTTTCACCTTGGTAAACTGGACAAGAAAAAACACCTGAACTGGAAATAAAGTGTCACCTCTTTCTGAAGACTAACCATGTCCCAGGGTTAACAGCACCTCTTGGGTTTCAAAAAGAAGAGCATAAAGGCAGCAACAGTGCTACATATTCACTACTGCACTGCACAAGAGATACTGAACTTCATACCAAACACCAGAGAAGGTTTCACCTTGGTAAACTGGACAAGAAAAAACACCTGAACTGGAAATAAAGTGTCACCTCTTTCTGAAGACTAACCATGTCCCAGGGTTAACAGCACCTCTTGGGTTTCAAAAGTTTGAAATAAAGTGTCACCTCTTTCTGAAGACTAACCATGTCCCAGGGTTAATAGCACCTCTTGGGTTTGAAAGTTACAGTTTGCTTATATATCCATAGTTACAGAGGCACAAAATCCTGGCACAACATCCAACAAAAGGCTTACAAATCAGTTTTTCCATCAGCACTGATGTTTTGCTTTGCCTTGCTTGGGGATTTCTGCCTTGCTGGGATCCTGTGTTTGCTAATGGACCAAAATCCAAGTGAACTGTCTCAGATTAGGTGCAAATTATTGTAAAATAAACTAAACAACAGTAAGGGTTTTTTTTACCACAGCTCCATAATTGCTTCTTTCTGTCTGCCCAAGGCCTTCACTCATGTCTGCTAAGTTGGTCAGGCTCCCCCCATGGATCCCATTGAGAGCTTCATGGTATTCCTCTATGCTCCTGTTGACTTCCTGGTGACTCTCTTGCAGCTGGGAGAGTTTACTTCTTGCCTGAGCAGTGAAAAAGGTTTCAGCATGTTACACATTCACCAGCACTCTGATTCTCACATTCCCATTAAACACTGGTGCCAAATAGTTGCATTTTCCTCCCCCACAACTGAACTCTTCCAGACCAGAATTAACCTACCAAGCACCAATCAAAAAGGCTCATTTCATGAACCATGAAACGAAGTTTTTTTTCTCTCTCCTGAAAAAGAATCTTCCTAGGGGATGTTCAACTTTTTGCCTTTCAAGAAGCAAAAGAAAAGAAAAAAAAAAGAAGAAATTCCAGTGAATACCTGGTTTATTTCTTCCTGTGTTGATTTTAAAGACTTGATTATTGTTTCAAGCTGTACTTTTCCAGCCTGGATACTCTGCTCTAGCTGAGTCTCTTCTTGCTGGAGGCGATTCAGCTCTGCTTTTGCCCTGTTAAGATCATCTTCCTGTAATTTTAAATCTGATTCCTGAGATTGAATCTGCATTTTTAGTGATGAAATCTGCAAGAAAATGTTGCAAAATCAGAGTGACACTGGAAAGAAATCTGACTTAATTATGAATTTAGAATGAGTAATTGAAAGCTGGAAAGCAACTGTTAAGGAAAACAGAACTGAATATGAAGAGTTGCTGCTGATGGTATGCAAAATCCTTGACAGAAGCACACAGGACAGACAGTAAAACCAAGAAATCCTATTTTAAGTCACAGAAATACCACACTAATTAGAAAGGTAATTAAAAGGTGTTTCTCAGATGGTTGCCCAGCAGTTTTCAGAACTTGGCTCCTTTCCCATTCCAGACATTTATCAAGTGTGAAGTTCATTTTAAACACTGAGTTGAAATGACACAGTTGCTTAGGACTCTCATAGAATCATAGAATTTAGGGGTTGGAATGGAGCTCAGAGATGATCCAGCCCCAACCCCCTGCCCTGGGCAGGGACACCTCCCACCAGAGCAGGTTGCTCAAGGCTTCATCCAACCTGGCTTTGAACACTGTTAGGTTGAATAAATGTTTCATTTCTTCTCAAAACAACAATTTCTGTAGAAAGTGACCCTTGGAGATTATCTGGTTCAACCCCGATTTGTGACCACTATGAATTTAGGTGAGCAAAATCCTTTCTTGGACCTCTATGTGTGTGGAAATTGCTATTTATGGTACAAATGAATAAAGAAAGTGAATGTACTCATGAAATAAACTGCATTTCCTTCAAGAGAAGACATAAGACTCTTGAGTGTGTCCAGAATTAACGTACACTCACCACCTGTGTCTCTTCCTGGCACTTCTGCCTGACATCATTCAGCATATCCTTCAGTTTGGCTTTCTGCTGGTCCATCTCGTCCAGACGGTCCTGGGCATCTTGTTTCTGAGCCTCTAACTCTTGCAAGGTACTTGTCTCCCTATCCAAGTCATTTTGCAGTTCCTGAGGAAAATTTCACAGTTTGTAACTTATATTTAGCTGTTGTCTTAAGGAATCATGGAATCATAGAATTTTAGGGATTGGAATGGAGCTTAGAGATGATCCAGTGCCAACCCCTGCCCTGGGCAGGGACACCTCCCACC
>NW_008656930.1:8419-16794 GCF_000695815.1 Acanthisitta chloris | reverse complement strand
AGATCCCTCTGCAGCTTCCCTGGAGTCCCTTCAGCTCCTGGAAGGTGCTCTGAGGTCTCCACACAACCTTCTCTTCTCCAGGCTGAACAGCCCCAACTCTCTCAGCCTGTCTTCATGGAGGAGATGCTCCAATCCTCTTATCAACTTTGTGGCCTCCTCTGGCCTTACTCCAACAAATGATAAGCCACAGATGAACAGGGCAGCAAAACCCAAAATATCTTCTACATCATCTAGGCTACTCCCTACTCCTCTGGGGTTTGTTCCTGCAGGAACCTGAATGAGGCATCAGAGAAGAAATCAGTGCCCACAGAATGGGAAGAGACTGTGAAAGAGCACATGGCACTGAGCTAACCTGATTATCAAACCCAATACTCTTTGAACAATGATTTCCTAAACTGCAGTTTTAGTTAAGCACTAACAGCACATTTCAAACTGTTCATGTATCATCTTCTGTTTATATTAAGCTGCATCAGATGAAAACATTTCTGACAGAGAACAGTAAAGTAAAATTCTTTGGTAAGTCAGGGGGAAATCTCATTAAAGGAGGAAAGAAGGACTTGCCCTGAAGCAATATCAGGAAAGAGGGAAGAAAGGATGTTTAATTCCCCAGATATTACTTCATATTCAAATCAAAACTAATCATGATAAACAGAGTTTTTACCTGAACTTCATTGGTTTTCTGTCTGATTGATTCTTCCTTTTCCCTAATGTCCTGTTCTAGGGAATATTTCTCTCTGTCAGATAAACAAACACACGTATTTGTGATCAGTTAAATCACCCAACACTAGGGAATATTTCTCTCTGTCAGATAAAGAAACACACGTATTTGTGATTAGTTAAATCACCCAACATACAAATCAAATATTACTCTGGGAACAGCACACAGCCCAAAGTGCCAACCCACATTCTCAGACAGTCCTTAAAGGATAAAGCTGTGTAAGTACCAATTATGCTTTGCAAAATATTATCTGTGCCCAGAATCAAACTCCTGGTGGAATCCAAGCTGCCCTTGAACCACTGTTGGGTATCAGTGGGAGCTTTGCCACCAATTTCAGTGACAAAGAATGATAAAGGGACTAAAAGAAAACAAAAGGAACTGACACATCAGTACTACAGACTCATTTGGTTATTTCACACCAAGATTTTAACAGGCCACAACAGTTACCTCTGCAGCTGTGCAATTTCTTGACTAATATCATCCAGCTCCTTCACCCCTGTGAATTCTCCTGATCCAACAGAACTTGCACTGTCCTGTTAAGAATGAAACAAGCTATTAAAACGGCAAGTTGTAACAGAAGCTCTTCCTTCCCAAAGGTCAAAGGGGGGTAGAAAATCCTCATTACATGGACTTGCAAAATTTGATCAGTCACCCAATGACTCTGCAACAAGCAGGGAACATGCCAGACAGTTCCACCTGAGCCAGGAGAATTTCCTCTGTGCCCCTTTAACAGACAGGACAGTTGGACACACAGCAGTGACAGGACATGCACAATGTCAATGAATAAACTGCAGCCTGTGGCAGAATTCAAATCCCAAACCTAAAACCAGCTCTGCTATGGTCAATAGCAAAGTTTCCAGGGAACTGGATGAAATCAGATTGTCATTTCAGACTGTTTGAACCCTGCCACAAATTAATAGCAACTTCTGCAATTACAAAGGCCATTCCTACACTCACTGAGGTGCAGATCAAGGCAGATGCAGAGGGCATCCTATACCTTTTAGGCAGGAAAATCACTCTCTGAAGTTACTAAGACCTCAGCATAAGGTACAAAATTTGTCATTAGTATAAAAAGCATTGCTAGTTCTTTGAGAAAACTTTGAACAAAAACTGCAGCACTGAAGTTCCTGCTGGTGTGACCAGCCAGGAGACCTACAGCTTAACAAAAACTGCAGCACTGAAGTTCCTGGTGGTGTGACCAGACAGGAGACTTACAGCTCTTAAACAGCATTTCCAAAACAAAAGAGCAATTTGCTGGCTTCACTCCCTTGGAGATTGCTGGGATAAAAAGAGTTTGGCTTTATTCAACATAAAAACCAAACAGGAACCCAACCAATAAACCAAGATCTTGGAGATTGCTGGGATAAAAAGAGTTTGGCTTTATTCAACATAAAAACCAGAACCCAACCCAACCAATAAACCAAGATCAGCAGAGTAAAATATGACTTTTTTTTTCTTGTAGAAATAAGAGGTGAATATAGAGTTTAAATAATTTAAAGTCCTGAGCATTTCTTTTGTTCATATGCCATTAAGTAAATAAATAGAGACCAAATCTTCAAGGTGGCAAAACAAAAGCTTCTGATTTCATACAGGTATTTTTCTATAGTCAGGCCAGACAGAGCTTTGCTGAGAGACCTGTGCTGAATGCTGGGCAGGATCACAGCAAGGTGTCACCCAAAGTCACTATGAAACAAGCCAAAATGAGCTGCTACATTGGTTAGGCTCAGAGATACCTACTGTGCTCACAGTAGCACACAGTTTATTTCATGTTCTATTCAGCTCAACCCACAGCAAATGGAAAACAATGCAAAGAACTGAAAATAATGGCAAGCTCAAAGCTCTCACACCAAGATGTATTTAGTGCCCACAGCTTCAGAGAACCACGAGTGACTTCCAGGTGCCAGCACTGAGCTGTCTGTCCCAGAACCTCCTGACAGACAACACATCTCAGATGGTTGAAGGAAGCAACATCACCAGGTCAGCAGTCAGTGCTGAGCACTTCCCACCCCTGGGACACCATCTTCATGCCAAGGGCAAGTGAGACAGTACTCAAGAGCAAGGAGACAGGCAAAGGGGAAGGAATAAAAGCTCTTTTTTTGAGGTTACAAGTAGCAAACATGAAAAATGTGAATCCTTTGGATGTTGCAGTTACTCACGCGACGCATTTCTGTTAGTGCTGAGATCTCAGATCCTACAGGGGTCAAGTAACCTGACAGAGTCTACAGAAAAAGGATACAGGAAACACCTTAAAAGGACCACAGCAACAGCAACAATTCAAATAGATTTAGAGCTCCAAAGGTTTCTGGTTAGGGCAAGTCAAACAAGAAAAAACAAACGTCTAAAAAAGATGAAGGTATTGACAGGACAGAAGAGTTTACTCATTTCAGGTTCAGAAACACAATGACACAGGAAAGGGACAAAGCAGCAAAGGATCAGATGCTCCAGGAAAGTGGTATTAGCAGTGATAGAGAAAGGATTCTACAAGGGATGAATCCCAGAAATTAGGGAGTCCTCACTCTTCCTTTAGCCATTTCCATGGAGGAATTTGGTGTTGATCACAGCCAGGGACAGGTTACTCAACCAGCTTCTACCAGCTGCTGAACACAGCTCCCTGCAGTTAAACCTTCAATCTTCTCTAGGACAAAGGAGGATTTTCCATGCTAGGCTTTTCCCAGTATCATTCCTCCTTTATATATGGAATATTCTACTGCATTTTTCTTATTGTCATGGTTGTTTAAAAATTTATGTCTGTTTTCAAATGTTAAAGAATTTTATGAGAGGAGATTTCTACCAGCTGCTGAACACAGCTCCCTGCAGTTAAACCTTCAATCTTCTCTAGGACAAAGGAGGATTTTCCATGCTAGGCTTTTCCCAGTATCATTCCTCCTTTATATATGGAATATTCTACTGCATTTTTCTTATTGTCATGGTTGTTTAAAAATTTATGTCTGTTTTCAAATGTTAAAGAATTTTATGAGAGGAGATCAAATTGTCTGTTTTCAAATGTTAAAGAATTTTATAAGAGGAGATAACAAAAACAAATTGACAATTCTTTACTATAACATTAAAGAAGTATAAAATTAACACACAAAGCACCTAAATTCAGTGTTATCTACTGATAATCCCTGATTTACCTGGATGGGAGTGTTCCTCTCCGTGGGAGGGATCATATCTGGGGTTAACACTTGTGGAGGATCAATCCCTTTGCTGACTTTCTGTTGAATGAGATACATGGCAAGTGCAAACTGGTCTTTGCTGAGCTTTCCCATCTGCCTTGTGTCTGCCAAAGCCCTGAGAGAAAAGAGATCAAACTTACAAACAAGAAAATCTTATTTCTCCCCTACTAAAAAGAGTGAAATACAAATATATATGTAATTTCCTTTTGATTCAGACTCAGTTTGCTTATTCTAGTGAGGGTTCCATGAACAGAGCAGGATTTTATCAGCCATATCTAACTGAACAGAGCAGTGTTACTCTGGGAAAATACTTATGAGTACCAAAACTTCACAAGACAATCACAATTCACAGACTGACCTATTCCCTACTCCCAGAAAAGCAAAGGGAGTGTTTATTTCTCCCTTCATTCTCCACAGTGTGGCAACAGGACAAGTAAAACAGGTTAAGATCCCAATTCTGACTGGATATTCTGATCCCAGATCAGCAAGTGACAAAAATACAGCAACTAGAGAATTCTTACCATATATGTGCTAGGAGATTCTGAGACAGACCTGAATGCATAAAAATGTCCTTTACTTCTTGGCCACTCACAAACCCATCCATGTCTGTGTCTGTTTTTAAGAAGATTTCGTCGTATCTCACTTTTTCAGACATTGGTACTACCCAGTTCACAGTTGGCTGCAAAACACAGAGGGAGATTTCAACAGAAGATAAACAGTCTTTATCAACACACTGAGTGCAGGACATCAGTTCAGAGTTGGATGTGCTGAGCATCTGGCACAGTCCAATCTGACTTCTAAATAGGTGTTTTCACTGCATGTTTTACCTTAGTATTTTTGAGCTGAATAAAAACACTGATGTACAGCTCTTCACCAGTTGGAAAGCATTAACTTTTTGGAAATACAGACCCAACTAGGCATATTGAGTCCTCCTGCTAGGGTAGATTAATGATTTCTTTGGTACTGGAGTAGATACATGAATAAAATCATAGAATCATAGGGTGTTAAGGGGTTGGAAAGGAGCTTAGAGATGATCCAGCCCCAACCCCCTGCCCTGGGCAGGGACACCTCCCACCCGAGCAGGTTGCTCAAGTCTTCAGCCAACCTGGAATGAACACTGCCAGGGTTGGGGCAGCCACAGCCTCCCTGGGCAACCTGTGCCAGTGTCTCACCACCCTCACAGGGAAAAACTTCCTAATATCTCACCTAAATTTACCTCTTTCAATTTATATCCATTACATAGAAAATGTCTTCATTTTCTGTGAAAAGTGTAAGATTTGCTACCTCATGGTCACACTGACTAAGATTCACCTGTTCTGCTTCCATTCACCTGCTCTCCTTCCATTCTTCCAAGTCTTACCATTCTCACTTCATCCTTTCTACCCAAATCACCCAAACACAAGTGCTCACATGAGGCAGAAATCAAAACACAGGTTCATTTTTTCCTGCAGCTTACTGCCACAAAAAGGAAAGAGAGTTGTGTACCTGTGCTTGTTTGATGCTGTGCTTGGGAGACAAATCCCCTGTGCTGTTCAGGCTGTTGACACTGCCATGGGAGGGGGTGGAACGTAGACTATCTTTTGGGGGAGGACTTGCAGGGAGAACAGGAACTGCCCCAGGAAAGACTGGAGTCTTCTTTCTTTTAGAAGGTGGTATGAGAGAAGGAGGCAATAGTGAAGGAACTGGCTCTTTCTCAAGAGCTCTATACACCAAATGCATTGCCTGCAAAGGCAAAAAGGTCAGACAACAGTCACAGTTAGCAGAAGAAGTAACAGGATCTTCCAGTGTCAGTCACAGAATCATAGAATCAACCAGGTTGGAAAAGACCTCCAAGATCATCAAGTCCAACCCTACTGTGGTTACCAGACCATGGCACTAAGTGCCACATCCAGTCTCACCCTGAAAACCTCCAGGGATGGTGAATCCACCACCTCCCTGGGCAGCACATATTGGAATGTGCCTGATCACTCTCTCTGTAAAAAATCTCTTCTTAATTTCCAACCTAACCCTCCCCTGGCAGAGCTTGAGTCTGTGCCCTCTTGTGCTACTGCTGAAACACAGACAGTAAGATGAGAGATGTAAACCAGAGCAGCTCACTTTGAATGTACTTCCAACAAGTTTCATCTCGATGACATAGGCAGAAGTCAGATGGATTTGAGGCAGATCATGCCTTAGCTCCATGTGAACCATTCAGATTGGAACAGCTGGCTGCAGCAGAGAAAGCTGCAAAGCTCTTGAGGAAAAGAGCTGTTTGCTCTAGCAGACAAACTAGGCTGTGACCTAAGAATTTAAAGCAACTCACCACAGCAAACTCATCCTTGTCCAGGTGCCCATCTTTGTCAATATCACTGAGGTCCCAGACCTGCAGCAACGAAGATAAGAACAATGACTTAGAGCACAAGTCACATTTGTGCACTCAGCACATTCACATGCTCCCTGAAGACTCTGAACAGATTTGGGTGAAGATCCTAGGAGCTATATTAGACCTAGCTAAACATTCCCTGATGAAACAGCCTGGATTAGCTTTCTGACAGTGTGAATCAACCCTGACTCTGACAATTCTGGCTGCAACACAGGCAGGTTTTTCATCTTTCTATGATGCAACCAAGGAGTCATCAAGCTGACTAAAGGCACTCAGAGGTGCTTTCAGAGCTGTCCAGAGGGTGTGGACCAGCACATTGTCCAAATTTCCTGCAAGCAAGTTGGACTGTTTAAGAAAAGTCAATGCATTTCTAATTCCCATTCCATTCCTAGATGTTTAGTTTTAGTTTTCAGTCAAACAACTATGAGCAGCTTCCCCTGGCTCCCTGACTTTTCTATGGGAATTTGAGGATGTATCAACTTTAGTTCATAATTAGGCCAAGTACAGTCAATGAAACAAAGATTTGGGATCCCAAATATTGTGTACTCCAAACTCAGCCACCAGCTAGCACTGTTTAATCACTACTGTGACTTGGAGCCACTACAGCAGAGTGACAGAAAGCCAAAACTGAGGCTCAACCACCCTAGGCACTCCTCCCAACTTTACCACTGGAGCCCTGTGAAAATTCAAGCTCCTTGCTAAGTCCTTTTCCATTGCCTCAATCCCCTAACTTGACCATAAACTTTTCTGGAAGATACAAAAGCCTCCTGAATTTCTGTTGTGACAAGAAGATTAAACCCCCAAATTCAAGCCTGAGGAATTCACAGTGTTCCAAGTAGAGAATTAAACCAAGTCATACTTCAGATTTTGTGGATAACACAGAGAAAGTGGCAGTTCCTCCTGAGGAGATACAAGTGCATAACACACATAGAGCTCTGACATAGAATTTACCCAATCTCAGGCACAACAACATGCAAAACATGTTTTAAGGGTGTTTTAAGGGGGAGCAGAAAAGCACTTTCAGATTTGTTACCCTTGCCAATGTGCAATGGATGGACTAAACTCCAATCTTGGAAGTATTTATAAACACACATGAACAAAACCCACTTGACAACTTGACAGCTACAATAAATGAGGATGTTTCCAAGTGCTCTCCTGTACAAACAGTGGATGGATTTAATGCTGTGTCTAATAACTCCTAGTTGTAAAAATGACAAAACAGTGGAATATAATGCTATAAAAAGCTGTTACAGCTTAGGAAAGCTTTTTCTTGGTTTCAAACAACCAAAACCAAAATCTCCAGCTCTTAAAATGAATAGAGATAAGACAATCTACTCTAGGGCTGAAATTACTAGTATTACTCTTCTTTCTGAGTGAAAGACTTCAGAGCCTCCATGTTCTTGCTTTCTAGCACTCACATGATGTAACATCTCAGCCAAACCCTGATCTAGGTGGATAAATTACAGTTAAATATTGAACACTGCAAATAAAAGAAGCTAAACCCAAAGAGTTTGACTTACCCTTCCAAGGATGTCGAGAGGTAGCTTTGAATTCATCAGTACTGGTTTTACTTTGTCTCCTGAAAGTAAACCATTTACTGGCAAAAGGCTTTCAAAAATACCATCAAACTTTGCTTTTTCTTCCACCTAGTTGGCAAGAAATAGTCTGAATAAGTAAAAAAAGTGTGTCTGCGTGAGTGTTGAAAATGAGATCTTGCAAGAAGTTAAGACAGGTCAGGAATGGATTCATTCTACATTTCCAAGCTTTCTTGCAAGTGCCACTGTGCTGTATCTAAATGGAAACCCATGGAGAGAGATTTGGAGCTGAATTTCACAGCTAAGGTTAGGACAGCTGAGAGATCTCACCATGCAGCAGGCAAGAGGTGTTTCTGGCCTGTTCTAAGGACAGTGCACTCTGACTAAAACAACTCTGAGCAGGTTTTAAATAAACTTCATAGAACCACAGAATTTCAGGGGTTGGAATGGAGCTTAGAGATGATCCAGCCCCAACCCCCTGCCCTGGGGGTGTCTCACCTCCCACCAGAGCAGGTTGCTCAAGGCTCAACCTGGAATGGAATGAACAGTGCCAGGGGTGGGGCAGCCACAGCCTCCCTGGGCAA
>NW_008656930.1:0-8400 GCF_000695815.1 Acanthisitta chloris | reverse complement strand
TCACAGGGAAAATCTTCCCAATATCTAACCTAAACTTCCCCTCCTTCAGTTTGAACCCATTTCCCCTTATCCTATCCCTGCAGCTCCTAACACAGAGTCCCTCTCTGGTTCCTTGTAGCCCCTCCAGATACTGAAAAGTTGCTCTGAGGTCTCCACAACTTGGAGAAACTCAGAACTATTCTTCCCAAATAATTTGCTTCCCACTTTAAAGTACAAGCAAATAATCAGCAGTACAAGTTATTTCATTCAATTTCTACCTTTTAGAAATGCTTTCATTTAAAAATGATTAAATACAAATAAGCTCAGAAATGTCTCAAATTACTTTTCCCCAATGATATACATTACATATCTCACTGAATACTAATTAGAGCATAGGAATTCCAGCTTTAAATTAATACTTCAGGATGGATTTGGTGAAATACTTTGCTGTTCTCTGTGGGGTTCCTTTATACAAACAATGAAAGTGCCTAAGAGTAGGATTCTGGAAGAAATCCAGGCAGAAGATTAAAATTCATTGTGTCTTAAATACATCACACCAGGGGTTGTCAAAGGGTTGTTAAATACTTGTTGCACATATAAAACTACACCTCAATATTCTCTGCAGTGCACAAATCAGTGCACTGAAAGGGAGAACTTCTGAAATGGGAAATAAAAGATACTGAATACAGAATTCTCTTAGTGGGAAAATTAAAGACAAGGAAAACATTGAGTTTTATAGAGTCATAGAATAGAATCATAGAATTTAGGGTTGGAATGGACCTTACAGATCATCCAGACCCAACCCCCTGCCCTGGGCAGGGACACCTCCTCACTAGATCAGGCTGCTCAGGCTTCATCCAACCTGGAATGAACACTGCCAGGGTTGGGGCAGCCACAGCCTCCCTGGGCAACCTGGGACAGTGTCTCACCACCCTCACAGGGAAAAACTTCCTAATATCTAATCTAAACTTCCCCTCCTTCAGCATGAACCCATTTCCCCTTGTCCCATCACTGCAGTCCCTAACACAGAGTACCTCTCTGGCTCCTTGTAGGCCCTTCAGATATTGAAAAGTTGCCCTGAGGTCTCCACACAACCTTCTCTTCTCCAGACTGAACAGCCTCAACTCCCTCAGCCTGTCCTCATAGGGGAGATGCTCCAATCCTCTTAGCAACTTCATGGCCTCCTCTGGACCTGCTCCAACAGTTCCATGTCCTTCATATGTTGAGGACACCAGAACTGTGTGCAGTATTCCAGGTGGATCCCACCAGAGCAGAGCAGAGGGGAAGAATCCCCTCCCTTGCCCTGCTGCCCACTCTCCTGTGGATGCAGCCCAGGATTCCACTGGTTTCTGGGCTGAGCTCACACTGCAGCCCATGGTGAGCTGCACTCCCAAGTTTTCCTCCTCACTGCTGTTAAAGAATGGTTGGAATGTGTTGGGTTTCATACTTACCCTAACAGCCCAGTGAGTCTCTGTGGAAGGTGGTGTGATCCCCAAAGGACTGCTAGTGTCATGCTGCAAATTGAGGAATATTTTATTTATCTGTATAGAAAAAAACATTAATACACACAGTTCTGTCTCTAATGCTGACTAACTGTGGTTACAGACATGAAGGTTAAGCATACTGAGGCTGCACATGTACCTAAATAAAGTCACACTCAGTTCTACTGTTACAGCACTTGGATAAGGACATTCCCAAGGTGCATTAGGTACTCAAACATACAACTGAAGCTCCAGAAAGTTCCACAGCAGCTGCTACAGGCAAAGCTGCAGTTGTGCCTTTCACAGAATCACAGAAGTTGGACCCTTGAGGATCGTCCAATCCAACTCTTTCACTCCTCACTCTTGTTGACCTAGCCCCAAAATAAGCTTTTTTTTTCTTTCTTTTTTTGATAAATTCAGGGTTTAGCCACATCAGCTTCCTGCCCAAGCTGACCAGAGTTCAACTCACACCAGTTGTGCCAAGACTGTGGCAGCCTGTGGTGTCCTGAGGAGCAGCTGGGACAACACCTGCAGTGTCACAACCATAGCTTCACTCCTCACTCTTGTTGACCTAGCCCCAAAATAAGCTTTTTTTTTCTTTCTTTTTTTGATAAATTCAGGGTTTAGCCACATCAGCTTCCTGCCCAAGCTGACCAGAGTTCAACTCACACCAGTTGTGCCAAGACTGTGGCAGCCTGTGGTGTCCTGAGGAGCAGCTGGGACAACACCTGCAGTGTCACAACCATAGCACTGATGAACCAGGAGGTGATTCCAACTGAAACCTTAGCTCTCAAACACAGACAAGAGATTCAGGTGGATGTTACTTACAAATTTAGGAAGTGGCACAGTCAGGTTGAGACTGCTCAGGTTAACATCGTGGCCGTTCTGTGCACACGCCACGAGGCGCAACGCGACGTAGAAACCCTACAGACAATTGTGCAATTAAAACCAGCAAAAATAAGCCATTGATGACTTTTCCTAACTCAGTAAATGATGAGTAAAACAGCTCTACAATACCAACTTCCCCACTGCTTTTAAAGATGGTTCAGGAAAAGTTTTACCAAAGAGCAGGAAATTTAAAGCTAATTTTTACAAAGGACTTTCCAATAATGAAGTAAACTCCAACAATTTTTTCACAGAAGTTAATGTTTTAAGAAATTTATCAATATTTACGAGTCACTTGTAGATACTGATGAAGGAATTTGATATCCCAAACTATTTGAGCAAAAGTCCTATACTAACTGTTAAAATCACACTTTGTGACTCAATGACTTTGTGTCTACAAATCACACACTGAATATTTACAAAACAAGAGAGATGAAGAAAATTAGATCCAAACTTCTCACTGAGTCATACACTAGGATATGAGCAATGCCAGGGAAAAAAATTCATCTGTAAACAAAACCTTAAACCAAATAAAGCTAAGGATAACTCCTACTGGTGTCAGGGTTTGCTTGAACCAAGGCTAACCTCTGAAAAGGGAACAGAGGTCTACAGGAACATGGTGTTTACCTGTTTATCTAAGTATCCTTTACCCTCTGGGTCAGCCAAATCCCATATCTGTGGAGACACAACACAAAAGCCACTGTGAATTTAAGATACAACTCAGCTCAGCAGTTCACACTGTGTGTCCTCTTGAAACCTTCATTAAGCTGTCAAGCCATGACAGACAACGTTGTTTGTCAAGCTAACAAACCAGACAAATTTTCCTTTCACGTTTTTCCTTTCACTTGAACGACGTGCAGATAATTTCTGCATTATCTGACTCCTTCAACTTACCTTTCCCAGGATGATATCAGACAGACCAGACTTTTTCAGAAACAGAGCAGCTTCACTGGCCCCAACTCTCCCTGTGTATGTTGGATCTACCTGAAAGAGAGAAATGAACACTTAATTGAAGTCTGACTGTCAAAAAAGCAAAGAAGAAATGCAATGTCTCCTGTCCCTAGGTCAACAGGAGTTACAGAAACTGCACAACCACTCAGCAGGGAGAACCTAGAGGTTCAGCACTGCAATAGGGAAAGGAAAGAGAGAAATCTTGGGCAAGAAGACACTGCACTCTGGTTTTACTATTCTTTTTTAAGAACATACCTGTTTGTAGTAAGTTTCATATATTGGGTTCCCAGTAGAAAACTGAAAAACAAGAGAGTTCTTAAGAAAAGAGAATGAACAGCAATTCCAACTGACAGGAAAATTCCTGTATTACTTCTACCAAGAATTTAAACCAGTGTGTTAATTTGCTGTGTTCTGAGTGGGATACTTGAAGTGTGGATAACAGTGATCCCCCAAACCTGCAGCCAACAGGTTCCTGTCCCCTCTGAGAGCTCACTCACCAGCACCTCACACTTCTCATTAACACCACATGCTAATAAGGTTGTGTAGAACAGCTTTGAACTCTTGGCCAAAGTATTTCAGCTCTCAGTTTGAGAGCTACTGATAGCAAAAGCTCAGTTGTCAGCACGATGCTGACCTGACTGACCCCTGCACTGGATATATCCTTATGGAATATTTTCAGCAGACAGTTACACACACACACACACACACACACACACAGAGCCTTGTGCCTGTGCCTTGCCCCTTCAGGACTAGAGCCTGCAGCTGAAACAGAGGCAAACAAACAGAATGAATGGTCAATTAACAACTGTCACAGCTCCCTGACAATGCTGATTGAGGATCTCAGCTTGGTGCCATCACTGCATTACAGCAGAGCAAAGTCAGGCCCTGCCTCTGCAGTGTACTGAGCAAGATTCCCCTTCCCTCTTGCTGGTATTCCAAGCAGATGGGAACTGGAATGGCAAAAGAGGCAGAAGCTCCCAAACCAATCTTCTCACTTATCTCCTACAACTGCCACACAAGTTCTAGCCATGTGCAGGTTATCCCTCCACACTCTTCTGCAGCCAACAGCAAACCCAACCAGGTCTCAAACAAGTCACCCCTTAGAGCAGCAAAAGGCCTTACAACACAACTGACAAAACAACCCAAGAAACATCTCAATGAGAGAGAAGCAGAGACGTGACAACAGCCCAAAACCTGCTGGGGACAACCAAACACCTACAGAACACCAGTCAGACACCTGACAAAGGAGTCTTTGCACTAATCCCCATCACTGGTATGTCACCTCCCAAGTGCTACCTTCTTCCTTGTTGGATTTCCAGATGTTCTGCCTACTCTGAGGGAAAGGAAGGTAGAAATAGGATAAAGAAAAGACCAAGGGAGAGCAAGAAATTTTATAGCACCAAAAGAACCTTCCTGGGAGTTTACAATAAACATTCCAAATCTCTCCAAGATAACTAAACCCTCTGAATGTGGAGCCCAAGCAAACACTGATTCCTTGAGGATTAATAGCTCTATTTGGATGGAAAAATTATGCATTTTCACAACAGTTCCCTAAGCATCTTAAATGTGCTTCACTTCCATCCATCAACAAAATAAGCTGCTGCATTCTCCAATGTCAGTGCCCTCTGGAAGCTCTTGTTCTTCCAGAAGGTGGACAGGATTCCACAAGAATGCCATGACCATAGCCCATAAATCTGACTGTTCTTCCTGCTGGCATGTAAAAGACCAGCACAGATAAGCACTGTGTTTCTGTCCAAGCAGGAAACACATCAGCCAGAGAAAAGGTGGAAGTAGGATAGAGTCTGTCCAACTCTGAATAAACCCCAGCATGTTTTAGCCAACTCTCCCTGAACTGTGTACCTCTTGTTTCTCAGAAAGCTCAGGGAAGAGAGCCAAACACCAACTACAAGCTCCTCTAAGTGATTTGGTGAGTATCCTCAAGCGTGCAGAGGTTGGATTTGTACCAAGGTACAGAGCAAACCACTCCAGCAGCAGTGCTGAATGATCTCACCCCATCACCAGACATTCCTGTCACCCTCATCTGATACTGTCAGCAGTGACACAGAGCTGACTTACCTGACAGAGGTGGCAGGAATCCAGGGTGATGTGCTTCAATGCTGTGAAGTTTCTTCTACAGCATAATATCCACCCAAGTGCTGCAGGAAAGCACTTCAGCACTGGATTCTCTACAGAACTGTACAAAGATTCAGCCTCCCTGACCGATTTACCTAACTGACTGAGTCTCTGTGATGAAACAAACCAGACAAAATGGGTTCAAGGGATAAAAATAGCACAGTTCCCTCTCTCCCCATCACCACCTGTGACTGCATCACTATCATTCAAGAGGATTCTGTGATTTGGTGATCTGTTGATGAAGGACCTATCAATGCTGGCAATCAAACACTGTGAAGAGTTTGCAGGTGATGATGTCAAAGCATAAGCTGTTACAGAGGTTCAGTTTGACTTCCAGTTTAACCATGGCTGCTCCATCCTCCCCCAAACTTCATCTCTGACCATCACTTTACCCATGTCCCAAACAGACCCTTCAGTACTCTGGTACCTTGTTATCTTCAAACGAATTTCCTGTAGAAATCTGAAGTTCAAGTCTCACACTTGCACACTCCCAGCAGATCCCTGTGCTGTGTTTGTGGTTACACACACACATGGATACTGCTCCAAGGCCCTTAATGCAGGGCTGGGAGAAAGGCAGGAGTAAGCTGCTGCCACCAGCACAATTAAGACAGCCAGTCCTCTCTCCTGAGGTCATCCCAGGGCCACAGAGAGCTCTGGATCAGATGAATTATTTTCCTTGGTGTCCTCCTCTTTAAAAATTCTCTTTCAGCCACACTATGGAATAGGTGGAAACAGGGAGTGCAAAAGGGGAAAAAACAAGGTGTTCACAAAGACCAGAGCCACAAGAAGGTTGGTACTGCCCTCAAAAAGTTACTTTGGCCCTTATGCTACTTGCTCAGTATTCTGAGCTGAGCTACAAAGGGATCTGCACTGTCTCAATGTCTCTAACAAGTCTCTCCAGAACCTCCTAAGACTGTAGGCTTGGCACAGTGGAAAAACCACTGGCAAGGTGATCAACTGGAAGAAAATAAAGTTATCAAGGATGAAGAACAACTGAAACTGGACTGAACTCTGAGAGCTGATTTTACAGTTGAAGCTTGCTCTCCAGCTGGGTTTATGCACAGCCAGGTGAAACAAAGACAGATAAAATGTTAGTTTGCATACTCTCAGTCAGGGATCTAAATCCTCTTTCATAAAACCGTAACTTCATATGACAACAGAATCATAATAAAGTCCATTTGTGAGATTAAACATCACAGAATCCCAGAATAGTTTGGGTTGGAAGGACCTTAAAACTCATCCAGTGCCAACCCCTGCCATGGGCAGGGATACATTCCACTAGTCCAGGTTGCTCCAAGCCCCATCCAACCTGGCCTGGAACATTCCCAGGGATAGCCACACCACAGTTGCTCTGGGAAATCCATTCCAGTGCCTCAACACCCTCACAGGGAGGAATTCCTTCCTAAAGTAAAGAATTTCCTAAAGTAAAGATATTACTATCAATATCCTTATCTTAAATCTTTCTGAGTGGACACAGAGCACATGTTCTCTCTCCTTCTAATTCCACTTCTGGCATTTACTGCAACTGCCACATATCTCCCCAGTAATCACAAAATTGAGGCTATTAAAAGAGGAAGTTTATTAATTTCCTGTTTTAGCTAATTAATTTAAGGGAGATTCTGTTTACTGCTCTGTTTACAGCTAGATTACTCCTGACAGTTCAATACAGAGAAAGAAGTTAGAATGTAGAAGTAGAAACCAGAATGTTTCCAGTGAATTCGTTGGAAAATAATGTCAAAAGAACTGATACCTTCACTGAATTGGCCCTTTTTGCCCTAACCATTACATGTTATACCAGAGGAAATACCATTGTTGCCAGTCTCTCCATATCAGTGAGAATTTAAACAACACAGAAATTGGATTTCTAGTAGAAGTATTTGATAATTATTTGGTTGTTACCAAGGCACTATAGAAGTTCCACAACAACAAACCCTTTCAGGTTTGTACCACATCACTTGAAAACTCCTGACAACAGTTTTTGTGTGCACATGGATGTTTTCAGGTGTTTCTGAACATGTTCATTTAATTAAAGAGATGTTAATCAAGTCTGCTATTCAAGGGCTAAAAAGTCTCTTAGCAAGACACACAGCAAACCACTTATTACCCAAGCATCACAGAGCTGCACTGAAAGATGAATCTGCAGAGTATCACAAATAAAAGACCATTATTAAAAGGAAATAGATGGATTTAAATCATTTGGACTAATTGCAGTTGTTCTGAACTCCTAACTGGCCTTGGCACAGTGTAGATTAGTCTTAGTTTCAAGGCATTGGGGGTGGTGAGGTGGTGCTGCTTTTCTTTTGCTTTAAAGGAGATAAGTAAACTGACTCTTCACAGGGGTATGGAAAAGAATAAACATATGTTTATTCCTTAAAGCCTTAGCTCTTGGGGCAGGAAGGAAATGGAGAAGGACTTGAGAAGGGATGGACAGATTATGCTGTTAAGGCTCAAATCATTTGGGTGAGAAAAGCAATCAAAAGAACCTGAACAACACAAATCAACCTAAGGATCCAAACATTCCACCAGAGCTGGCAACAGCCTCTCCCAGGGGTTTGCCACCCTCCTGGAGTGAGACATGCTCCAAGGGTCAGGGCTGTGTGCCTGTCCCTGCCCTGCAGCAGCCTCACTCTGCTGCTGGTGAACACCTTCCTGCTGTCCCTGCACCCCCAAACACCCAGCACAGCCAAAACACAGCCACGACAGCACGAACCCCACGTCCTAAACTGGGAAACGGGGTGCCCTGCTGGGTCAGAGCCCTGAGCAGGGGGTGAACTCCAGCTCCAGCCCCATTCCCACTCCTAACTCCACCCCTACCTGCAGGTCCAGCCCCATATCCAGCTCCCAGCACCATTCCCAGCTACAGACCCAGTCCCATTTCCAGCTCCCAGCACCATTCCCAGCTCCAGTCCCATATCCAGCTCCCAGCACCATTCCCAGCTACAGACCCAGTCCCATTTCCAGCTCCCAGCAC